>NC_092097.1:53195403-53265403 GCF_045679555.1 Salvelinus alpinus
ACTAGTTACCATAGCCACAAAGTCAAAATTGGCTATATAGTAAAAATGTATGAAAAAAAAAAAAAAAATGTGGACATCATTTACTTACTCAGAAACTTTGATTAACTAGTATTGTCCTACTATTTATTGATTTAATCTCAGATTTTTATAGCCTACTGGACTCAGAGATACACTCTCAAGTTATCTTGTTGGAGCGAGTGACTCTTTGAACTTGGCTAGCCCCAAGTGGCTAGCCCCAAGTCGTTTTATTTTTTTCTTGTGCTTTATGCTATTTGCCTCATGACTCCTCCGTGCTTTGTTGACTATGAACTTGGTTGCTTACCAAACCGTGGGACAGACTGTTTGTTCCCACACTTGGGACTCTGACTCTCGATTGGTTACACGGAGTCTTGGCCTTCCATCCTATTCTAACCACCTCTCGCCCGGCTTTTGTATTCATGTTACCTGATGAAATTGCTGTACAGTATGATATTGTTGCCATCTGATGCACACTCAAATGTCATAAAAGATCAACACTGCAGAGCTCTCCCTGTCCTCTGCCGTGCCCTGATTGTATTACTCCTGATGATATCTTGAAATGTGCATGTACACCCTGGTCCATCTATTGTTGCTGATCCTAATTCTGACTTGTGCTCTGATATCTGTTTCACTAATTTCTGCTCTCGTAAAAGCCTGGGGTTTCTGCATGTTAACACTAGAAGCTTATTAACTCAAATTAATAAATTGAAAGTGTGGGTTCACAGCCCCAATCCAGATGTGTTGGTCATTAGCAAAACAGATCTTCCAAAGGTGGTGGAGTGGCAATCTTTACCAAGGAACACCTTCAGTGCTCCGTTGTCTCCACCAAGTCTGCTGGCTTTAAGAATTAAACTTGACCTAAACCCAAACTGGGACATGCTTAAACCACCTGACCAATTCCTAAAGCAATGGTACTCCCTAAATCTTTCTCAGATTATTACCAATCCCATAAAGTATGACTTCAAACACCCAGAAAAGGCTTCTCTCATTGATGTTAACCTGACAAATAATCTGATAGGTATCGGTCTGGTCTTTTCTGTAATGACCTTAGTGATCACTGTTTTACAGCCTATGTTCGTAATGGCTGCTCAGTGAGACGACCTGTCCTGATTTGTCATAGATGCTTGCTAAAAAACGTTAATGAGCAAGCCTTCCTTCATGACCTGGACCCTGGAAATTGGTATAGAATCAGCTTGATCCCCTCCGTCGAAAACAATTGGACCTTCTTTCTTGATATTTTCAGTGGTATTGTTAACAAACACGCCCCCATAAAGAAAATGAGAATTAAAAACAGGTTCAGCCCCTGGTTCGACAGTGATCTTGCAGAGTTACTCCACCTAAAGAATTCCATTTGGCGAAAGGCTCGGCACACACATACTCAGGCTGACTGGCTCTCGTTCAGGCAAATGAGAAATAAGTGCACTCAGGCTATCTGAAAGGCCAAAGTTTCTAACTTTAAGGAGCAGTTCTCTCTCTGTGGGTCTAACCCCAAGAAGTTATGGAAGATCTGATGGAATAAACCCTCCTCCTCACAGCTGCCCATGTCCCTTAATGTTGATGATGTGGTTGTTACTGACAAGGAGCACATGGCTGAGTTATTTATTCACCACTTCATTAAGTCAGAATTCCTATTTGACTCAGCCATGTTTCATTGCCCGTCCAACATTTCCTCATCTCCCACCCCTTCTAATGCGACTATCTCTGATTAGAATGCAGACATGGTTCGTCCTTTATTCGTTCGTCCTTTATTTAAAGGAGGAGATCAAGCTGATCCTAACTGTGATAGGCCAATTTCTATTTTGCCCTGTTTATCAAAAGTGTTGGAAAAACTTGTCAATAATCAACTGACTGGCTTTCTTGATGTCTATAGTATTCTCTCTGGTATGCAATCTGGTTTCCTCTCAGGTTATGGATGCGTCACTACAACCTTAAAGGTTCTCAATGATGTCACCATTGCCCTTGATTCTAAACAATGTTGTGCTGCTAATGTTATTGACTTGTTCAAAGCTTTTATTACGGTAGACCATTCCATTCTTGTGGGCCGGCTAAGGAGTATTGTTGTCTCTGAGGGGTCTTTGGCCTGGTTTGCTAACTACCTCTCTCAAAGAGTGCAGTGTAAAAAGTCAGAACGCCTGCTGTCTCAGCCACAGCCTGTCACCAAGTGTAAAGTCTGCTTCCAACTCACACCCTCAAACACCTAGATCCCCTGAACGCAGCTCACTCTCCAGATCCCAATCACCTGAATTCTGATCACCTGTTCACACACCTGTAGGTCATTCACACACTATTTATTTCAGTTCTTTGCACCCCATCACTGTGAGGTATTGTTTGTTTTGTGACACGTCTTTCAGAGCTCTGTTTTTCCCGTGATTTACTCCTCCTGTGTGTGGTAGTTTTTGCCCGCCTTACTAACGACGCCTTTTTTGCCTATTCCCTGCCTGTACTTTAGCCCATCGGATTTCCTGTTATCAACCTATTGCCTGATCTGCCGGACTACGTTACTAGCCTTTTCCCTGCCTGTACTGTTGCGCTTTTGGACCCCCTGTGTATGACCTTCTGCTTGCCCCTGGACCCAGCTACCTGCCTCCTCCTGTGTATGACCTTCTGCCCGCCCCTGGACCCAGCTACCTGCCTCCTCCTGTGGTCCTTTGCAATAAACACCTGCTGCGCCCTGCGCTTGAAACCAGCTCTCTGTCTCCCCTCGTGTTCACTACACCAAGGGAGTATCCCAAGGCTAGATCCTAGGCCCCACGCTCTTCTCAATTTACATCAACAACATAGCTCAGGCAGTAGGAAGCTCTCTCATCCATTTATATGCAGATGATACAGTCTTATACTCAGCTGGCCCCTCCACAGATGTTGTGTTAAACACTCTACAACAAAGCATTCTTAGTGTCCAACAAGCTTTCTCTGCCCTTAACCTTGTTCTGAACACCTCCAAAACAAAGGTAATGTGGTTTGATAAGAAGAATGCCCCTCTCCCCACTGGTGTGATTGCTACCTCTGAGGGTTTAGAGTTTAAGATAGTCACCTCATACAAGTACTTGGGAGTATGACTAGACGGTACACTGTCCTTCTCTCAGCACATATCAAAGATGCAGGCTGAGGTTAAATCTAGACTTGGTTTCCTCTATCGTAATCGCTCCTCCATCACCCTAGCTGCCAACCTAACCCTGGTTCAGATGACCATCCTACCCATGCTAGATTACCGGGACGCAGTTTATAGATATGCAGGTAAGGGTGACCTCGAGCGGCTAGATGTTCTTTACCATTCGGCCATCAGATTTGCCACCAATGCTCCTTATAGGACACATCACGGCAATCTATACTCCTCTGTAAACTGGACATCTCTGTATACCCGGTGCAAGACCCACTGGTTGATGCTTATTTATAAAACCCTCTTAGGCCTCACTCCCCCCTATCTGAGATATCTACTGCAACCCTCATCCTCCACATACAACACCCGTTCTGCCAGTCACATTCTGTTAAAGGTCCCCAAAGCACACACATCCCAGGGCACTCGTCTTTTCAGTTTGCTGCAGCTAGCGACTGTAACAAGCTGCAACAAACACTCAAACTGGACAGTTTTATCTCCATCCCTTCAATCAAACACTCAAACTGGACAGTTTTATCTCCATCTCTTCATTCAAACACTCAATCATGGACACTTTTATCTCCATCTCTTCATTCAAACACTCAATCATGGACACTTTTACTGACAGTTGTGGCTGCTTTGTGTCTTCTCTTGACGTGATGTGTGTTTTGTCCTATATTTTTATTTTTAATCCCCGTCCCCGCAGGAGGCCTCTTGCCTTTTGGTAGGCCGTCATCATAAATAAGAATTTGTTCTTAACTGACTTGCCTAGTTAAATAAATAAATAATAAAATTGTTGTTTTGCAGTCAGGATGAACAGACAGTTGGAGAGTGACAGGCAGAGCACAAACACATTAGTGATTCTCTAAACAGTCACAGTGCCTGCCTGCCTTCAACCTATACCTCTGTTCCCTGCCTCAAGTGTACTCTCTCCGTGGCAGAGTCCAAAATAGCATCCTATTCCCTACATAGTATATTACTTTTAACCAGAGTCCTATGGGCCCTGGTCAAAAGCAGTGTTTACATAGGAAATAGGGTGTCATTTGGAACCCTTATCTGTCTGTTCAAAGGATAGCTACAGTGCCAACTCTACCTCTGTTCCAGCCAGCCTGTGAGCCAGTCTGTATTTAACCTTCTCTGGGTTTGTCTTCTCTGTCTGTCTCCTGCTTTTAGTCACAGTACAGTCACAAAGCCACCATCCCTACCTCTGTTCTACGTCTCCCACTCAACCCTACCATCTCTCTGTCTGCCATCTCTGTGTCTAACTTTATCTGTGTCTAACTTCATCTGTGTCTAACTTCATCTGTGTCTAACTTTATCTGTGTCTAACTTTATCTGTGTCTAACTTTATCCGTGTCTAACTTTATCCGTGTCTAACTTTATCCGTGTCTAACTTTATCCGTGTCTAACTTTATACCTGTCTAACTTTATCCCTGTCTAACTTTATCCCTGTCTAACTGTATCCGTGTCTAACTTTATCCGTGTCTAACTTTATCCGTGTCTAACTTTATCCGTGTCTAACTTTATCCGTGTCTAACTTTATACCTGTCTAACTTTATACCTGTCTAACTTTATCCGTGTCTAACTTTATCCGTGTCTAACTTTATCCGTGTCTAACTTTATCCGTGTCTAACTTTATACCTGTCTAACTTTATCCCTGTCTAACTTTATCCCTGTCTAACTGTATCCGTGTCTAACTTCATCTGTGTCTAACTTTATCTGTGTCTAACTTTATCCGTGTCTAACTGTATCCGTGTCTAACTTCATCCGTGTCTAACTTCATCCGTGTCTAACTTTATCCGTGTCTAACTTTATCCCTGTCTAACTTTATCCCTGTCTAACTTTATCCCTGTCTAACTTTATCCGTGTCTAACTTTATCCGTGTCTAACTGTATCCGTGTCTAACTTTATCCCTGTCTAACTTTATCCCTGTCTAACTTTATCCGTGTCTAACTTTATCCGTGTCTAACTGTATCCGTGTCTAACTTTATCCGTGTCTAACTTTATCCGTGTCTAACTTTATCCGTGTCTAACTTTATCCGTGTCTAACTTTATCCGTGTCTAACTGTATCCGTGTCTAACTTTATCCGTGTCTAACTTTATCCGTGTCTAACTTTATCCGTGTCTAACTTTATCCGTGTCTAACTTTATCCCTGTCTAACTTTATCCCTGTCTAACTTTATCCCTGTCTAACTTTATCCGTGTCTAACTTTATCCGTGTCTAACTTTATCCGTGTCTAACTTTATCCGTGTCTAACTTTATCTCTGTCTAACTTTATCCCTGTCTAACTGTATCCGTGTCTAACTGTATCCGTGTCTAACTTTATCCGTGTCTAACTTTATCCGTGTCTAACTGTATCCGTGTCTAACTGTATCCGTGTCTAACTTTATCCGTGTCTAACTGTATCCGTGTCTAACTGTATCCGTGTCTAACTGCATCCGTGTCTAACTTTATCCGTGTCTAACTGTATCCGTGTCTAACTTTATCCGTGTCTAACTGTATCCGTGTCTAACTGTATCTCTGTCTAACTGTATCCGTGTCTAACTGTATCCGTGTCTAACTGTATCCGTGTCTAACTGTATCCGTTTCTAACTGTATCCGTGTCTAACTTTATCCGTGTCTAACTTTATCCGTGTCTAACTGTATCCGTGTCTAACTGTATCTCTGTCTAACTTTATCCGTGTCTAACTGTATCCGTGTCTAACTTTATCCGTGTCTAACTTTATCCGTGTCTAACTTTATCTCTGTCTAACTTTATCCCTGTCTAACTGTATCCGTGTCTAACTGTATCCGTGTCTAACTTTATCCGTGTCTAACTTTATCCGTGTCTAACTGTATCCGTGTCTAACTGTATCCGTGTCTAACTTTATCCGTGTCTAACTGTATCCGTGTCTAACTGTATCCGTGTCTAACTGCATCCGTGTCTAACTTTATCCGTGTCTAACTGTATCCGTGTCTAACTTTATCCGTGTCTAACTGTATCCGTGTCTAACTGTATCTCTGTCTAACTGTATCCGTGTCTAACTGTATCCGTGTCTAACTGTATCCGTGTCTAACTGTATCCGTTTCTAACTGTATCCGTGTCTAACTTTATCCGTGTCTAACTTTATCCGTGTCTAACTGTATCCGTGTCTAACTGTATCTCTGTCTAACTTTATCCGTGTCTAACTGTATCCGTGTCTAACTGTATCCGTGTCTAACTTTATCCGTGTCTAACTGTATCCGTGTCTAACTTTATCCGTGTCTAACTGTATCCGTGTCTAACTGTATCTCTGTCTAACTTTATCCGTGTCTAACTGTATCCGTGTCTAACTTTATCCGTGTCTAACTGTATCCGTGTCTAACTGTATCTCTGTCTAACTTTATCCGTGTCTAACTTCATCCGTGTCTAACTTTATCCGTGTCTAACTTTATCCCTGTCTAACTTTATCCGTGTCTAACTTCATCCCTGTCTAACTGTATCCGTGTCTAACTGTATCCGTGTCTAACTGTATCCGTGTCTAACTTTATCCGTGTCTAACTTTATCCGTGTCTAACTTTATCCGTGTCTAACTTTATCTCTGTCTAACTTTATCCCTGTCTAACTGTATCCGTGTCTAACTGTATCCGTGTCTAACTTTATCCGTGTCTAACTTTATCCGTGTCTAACTGTATCCGTGTCTAACTGTATCCGTGTCTAACTGTATCTCTGTCTAACTTTATCCGTGTCTAACTGTATCCGTGTCTAACTTTATCCGTGTCTAACTTTATCCGTGTCTAACTGTATCCGTGTCTAACTGTATCTCTGTCTAACTTTATCCGTGTCTAACTTTATCCGTGTCTAACTGTATCCGTGTCTAACTGTATCCGTGTCTAACTTTATCCGTGTCTAACTGTATCCGTGTCTAACTGTATCTCTGTCTAACTTTATCCGTGTCTAACTGTATCCGTGTCTAACTTTATCCGTGTCTAACTGTATCCGTGTCTAACTGTATCTCTGTCTAACTTTATCCGTGTCTAACTGTATCCGTGTCTAACTGTATCCGTGTCTAACTGTATCCGTGTCTAACTTTATCCGTGTCTAACTTTATCCGTGTCTAACTGTATCCGTGTCTAACTTTATCCGTGTCTAACTTTATCCGTGTCTAACTGTATCCGTGTCTAACTGTATCCGTGTCTAACTGTATCCGTGTCTAACTGTATCCGTGTCTAACTGTATCCGTGTCTAACTTTATCCGTGTCTAACTTTATCCGTGTCTAACTTTATCCGTGTCTAACTGTATCCGTGTCTAACTGTATCCGTGTCTAACTGTATCTCTGTCTAACTTTATCCGTGTCTAACTGTATCCGTGTCTAACTTTATCCGTGTCTAACTGTATCCGTGTCTAACTGTATCCGTGTCTAACTTTATCCGTGTCTAACTGTATCCGTGTCTAACTGTATCCGTGTCTAACTGTATCCGTGTCTAACTGTATCCGTGTCTAACTGTATCCGTGTCTAACTTTATCCGTGTCTAACTTTATCCGTGTCTAACTGTATCCGTGTCTAACTTTATCCGTGTCTAATTGTATCCGTGTCTAACTTTATCCGTGTCTAACTGTATCCGTGTCTAACTTTATCCGTGTCTAACTGTATCCGTGTCTAACTTTATCTCTGTCTAACTGTATCCGTGTCTAACTTTATCTCTGTCTAACTGTATCCGTGTCTAACTTTATCTCTGTCTAACTGTATCCGTGTCTAACTTTATCTCTGTCTAACTGTATCCGTGTCTAACTTTATCCGTGTCTAACTTTATCCGTGTCTAACTTTATCCGTGTCTAACTTTATCCGTGTCTAACTTTATCCGTGTCTAACTTTATCCGTGTCTAACTGTATCCGTGTCTAACTTTATCCGTGTCTAACTTTATCTCTGTCTAACTGTATCCGTGTCTAACTTCATCCGTGTCTAACTTCATCCCTGTCTAACTTTATCCGTGTCTAACTGTATCCGTGTCTAACTTTATCCGTGTCTAACTTTATCCGTGACTAACTTTATCCGTGTCTAACTTTATCCGTGTCTAACTTTATCCGTGTCTAACTTTATCCGTGTCTAACTGTATCCGTGTCTAACTTTATCCGTGTCTAACTTTATCTCTGTCTAACTGTATCCGTGTCTAACTGTATCCGTGTCTAACTTCATCCGTGTCTAACTTCATCCGTGTCTAACTTCATCCCTGTCTAACTTTATCCGTGTCTAACTGTATCCGTGTCTAACTTTATCCGTGTCTAACTTTATCCGTGACTAACTTCATCCGTGTCTAACTTCATCCCTGTCTAACTTTATCCGTGTCTAACTTCATCCCTGTCTAAATTCATCCGTGTCTAACTTCATCCCTGTCTAACTTTATCCGTGTCTAACTGTATCCGTGTCTAACTTTATCCGCGTCTAACTTTATCCGTGTCTAACTTTATCCGTGTCTAACTTTATCCGAGTCTAACTGTATCCGTGTCTAACTTTATACCTGTCTAACTTTATCCCTGTCTAACTTTATCCCTGTCTAACTGTATCCGTGTCTAACTTTATCCGTGTCTAACTTTATCCGTGTCTAACTTTATCCGTGTCTAACTTTATACCTGTCTAACTTTATACCTGTCTAACTTTATACCTGTCTAACTTTATACCTGTCTAACTTTATCCGTGTCTAACTTTATCCGTGTCTAACTTTATCCGTGTCTAACTTTATACCTGTCTAACTTTATCCCTGTCTAACTTTATCCCTGTCTAACTGTATCCGTGTCTAACTTCATCTGTGTCTAACTTTATCTGTGTCTAACTTTATCCGTGTCTAACTGTATCTGTGTCTAACTTTATCCGTGTCTAACTTCATCCGTGTCTAACTGTATCCGTGTCTAACTTCATCCGTGTCTAACTTCATCCGTGTCTAACTTTATCCGTGTCTAACTTTATCCCTGTCTAACTTTATCCCTGTCTAACTTTATCCCTGTCTAACTTTATCCGTGTCTAACTTTATCCGTGTCTAACTGTATCCGTGTCTAACTTTATCCCTGTCTAACTTTATCCCTGTCTAACTTTATCCCTGTCTAACTTTATCCGTGTCTAACTTTATCCGTGTCTAACTGTATCCGTGTCTAACTTTATCCGTGTCTAACTTTATCCGTGTCTAACTTTATCCGTGTCTAACTGTATCCGTGTCTAACTTTATCCGTGTCTAACTTTATCCGTGTCTAACTTTATCCGTGTCTAACTTTATCCGTGTCTAACTTTATCCCTGTCTAACTTTATCCCTGTCTAACTTTATCCGTGTCTAACTTTATCCGTGTCTAACTTTATCCGTGTCTAACTGTATCCGTGTCTAACTTTATCCGTGTCTAACTTTATCTCTGTCTAACTTTATCCCTGTCTAACTGTATCCGTGTCTAACTGTATCCGTGTCTAACTTTATCCGTGTCTAACTTTATCCGTGTCTAACTGTATCCGTGTCTAACTGTATCCGTGTCTAACTTTATCCGTGTCTAACTGTATCCGTGTCTAACTGTATCCGTGTCTAACTGCATCCGTGTCTAACTTTATCCGTGTCTAACTGTATCCGTGTCTAACTTTATCCGTGTCTAACTGTATCCGTGTCTAACTGTATCTCTGTCTAACTGTATCCGTGTCTAACTGTATCCGTGTCTAACTGTATCCGTGTCTAACTGTATCTCTGTCTAACTTTATCCGTGTCTAACTGTATCCGTGTCTAACTGTATCCGTGTCTAACTTTATCCGTGTCTAACTGTATCCGTGTCTAACTGTATCTCTGTCTAACTTTATCCGTGTCTAACTTCATCCGTGTCTAACTTTATCCGTGTCTAACTTTATCCGTGTCTAACTTTATCCGTGTCTAACTTTATCCGTGTCTAACTTCATCCCTGTCTAACTGTATCCGTGTCTAACTGTATCCGTGTCTAACTGTATCCGTGTCTAACTTTATCCGTGTCTAACTTTATCCGTGTCTAACTTTATCCGTGTCTAACTTTATCTCTGTCTAACTTTATCCCTGTCTAACTGTATCCGTGTCTAACTGTATCCGTGTCTAACTTTATCCGTGTCTAACTTTATCCGTGTCTAACTGTATCCGTGTCTAACTGTATCTCTGTCTAACTTTATCCGTGTCTAACTGTATCCGTGTCTAACTTTATCCGTGTCTAACTTTATCCGTGTCTAACTGTATCCGTGTCTAACTGTATCTCTGTCTAACTTTATCCGTGTCTAACTGTATCCGTGTCTAACTGTATCCGTGTCTAACTGTATCCGTGTCTAACTGTATCCGTGTCTAACTGTATCTCTGTCTAACTTTATCCGTGTCTAACTGTATCCGTGTCTAACTTTATCCGTGTCTAACTGTATCCGTGTCTAACTGTATCTCTGTCTAACTTTATCCGTGTCTAACTGTATCCGTGTCTAACTGTATCCGTGTCTAACTTTATCCGTGTCTAACTTTATCCGTGTCTAACTGTATCCGTGTCTAACTTTATCCGTGTCTAACTTTATCCGTGTCTAACTGTATCCGTGTCTAACTGTATCCGTGTCTAACTGTATCCGTGTCTAACTGTATCCGTGTCTAACTGTATCCGTGTCTAACTTTATCCGTGTCTAACTGTATCCGTGTCTAACTTTATCCGTGTCTAACTGTATCCGTGTCTAACTGTATCCGTGTCTAACTGTATCCCTGTCTAACTTTATCCGTGTCTAACTGTATCCGTGTCTAACTTTATCCGTGTCTAACTGTATCCGTGTCTAACTGTATCCGTGTCTAACTTTATCCGTGTCTAACTGTATCCGTGTCTAACTGTATCCGTGTCTAACTGTATCCGTGTCTAACTGTATCCGTGTCTAACTGTATCCGTGTCTAACTTTATCCGTGTCTAACTTTATCCGTGTCTAACTTTATCCCTGTCTAACTGTATCCGTGTCTAACTTTATCTCTGTCTAACTGTATCCGTGTCTAACTTTATCTCTGTCTAACTGTATCCGTGTCTAACTTTATCTCTGTCTAACTGTATCCGTGTCTAACTTTATCTCTGTCTAACTGTATCCGTGTCTAACTTTATCCGTGTCTAACTTTATCCGTGTCTAACTTTATCCGTGTCTAACTTTATCCGTGTCTAACTTTATCCGTGTCTAACTTTATCCGTGTCTAACTTTATCCGTGTCTAACTGTATCCGTGTCTAACTTTATCCGTGTCTAACTTTATCTCTGTCTAACTGTATCCGTGTCTAACTTCATCCGTGTCTAACTTCATCCGTGTCTAACTTCATCCGTGTCTAACTTCATCCCTGTCTAACTTCATCCGTGTCTAACTTTATCCGTGTCTAACTGTATCCGTGTCTAACTTTATCCGTGTCTAACTTTATCCGTGACTAACTTCATCCGTGTCTAACTTTATCCGTGACTAACTTTATCCGTGACTAACTTCATCCGTGTCTAACTTCATCCCTGTCTAACTTTATCCGTGTCTAACTTCATCCCTGTCTAAATTCATCCGTGTCTAACTTCATCCCTGTCTAACTTTATCCGTGTCTAACTGTATCCGTGTCTAACTTTATCCGCGTCTAACTTTATCCGTGTCTAACTTTATCCGTGTCTAACTTTATCCGAGTCTAACTTTATCTCTGTCTAACTGTATCCGTGTCTAACTTCATCCGTGTCTAACTTCATCCGTGTCTAACTTCATCCGTGTCTAAATTCATCCCTGTCTAACTTTATCCGTGTCTAACTGTATCCGTGTCTAACTTTATCCGTGTCTAACTTTATCCGTGTCTAACTTTATCCGTGTCTAACTGTATCCGTGTCTAACTGTATCCGTGTCTAACTGTATCCGTGTCTAACTGTATCCCTGTCTAACTTTATCCGTGTCTAACTTTATCTGTGTCTAACTGTATCCGTGTCTAACTGTATCCGTGTCTAACTTCATCCGTGTCTAACTTTATCCGTGTCTAACTTTATCCGTGTCTAACTTTATCCCTGTCTAACTTTATCCGAGTCTAACTTTATCTCTGTCTAACTGTATCCGTGTCTAACTTCATCCGTGTCTAACTTCATCCGTGTCTAACTTCATCCGTGTCTAACTTCATCCGTGTCTAAATTCATCCGTGTCTAAATTCATCCCTGTCTAACTTTATCCGTGTCTAACTGTATCCGTGTCTAACTTTATCCGTGTCTAACTTTATCCGTGTCTAACTTTATCCGTGTCTAACTTTATCCGTGTCTAACTGTATCCGTGTCTAACTGTATCCGTGTCTAACTGTATCCCTGTCTAACTTTATCCCTGTCTAACTTTATCTGTGTCTAACTGTATCCGTGTCTAACTGTATCCGTGTCTAACTTCATCCGTGTCTAACTTTATCCGTGTCTAACTTTATCCGTGTCTAACTTTATCCCTGTCTAACTTTATCCGTGTCTAACTTCATCCCTGTCTAACTGTATCCGTGTCTAACTGTATCCGTGTCTAACTTTATCCGTGTCTAACTTTATCCGTGTCTAACTGTATCTCTGTCTAACTCTATCTCTGTCTAACTGTATCCGTGTCTAACTGTATCCGTGTCTAACTTTATCCGTGTCTAACTTTATCCGTGTCTAACTTTATCCGTGTCTAACTTTATCCGTGTCTAACTGTATCCGTGTCTAACTGTATCCCTGTCTAACTTTATCCCTGTCTAACTTTATCCGTGTCTAACTGTATCCGTGTCTAACTGTATCCGTGTCTAACTTCATCCGTGTCTAACTTTATCCGTGTCTAACTTTATCCCTGTCTAACTTTATCCGTGTCTAACTTTATCCGTGTCTAACTGTATCCGTGTCTAACTGTATCCGTGTCTAACTTTATCCGTGTCTAACTTTATCCGTGTCTAACTTTATCCCTGTCTAACTTTATCCCTGTCTAACTTTATCCCTGTCTAACTTTATCCCTGTCTAACTTTATCCCTGTCTAACTTTATCCCTGTCTAACTGTATCCGTGTCTAACTTTATCCGTGTCTAACTTTATCCGTGTCTAACTTTATCCGTGTCTAACTTTATCCCTGTCTAACTTTATCCGTGTCTAACTTTATCCCTGTCTAACTGTATCCGTGTCTAACTGTATCCGTGTCTAACTTTATCCGTGTCTAACTTTATCTGTGTCTAACTGTATCCGTGTCTAACTGTATCCGTGTCTAACTTCATCCGTGTCTAACTTTATCCGTGTCTAACTTTATCCGTGTCTAACTTTATCCGTGTCTAACTTTATCTGTGTCTAACTGTATCCGTGTCTAACTGTATCCGTGTCTAACTTTATCCGTGTCTAACTTTATCCGTGTCTAACTGTATCCGTGTCTAACTGTATCCGTGTCTAACTGTATCCGTGTCTAACTTTATCCGTGTCTAACTTTATCCGTGTCTAACTGTATCCGTGTCTAACTGTATCCGTGTCTAACTGTATCCGTGTCTAACTTTATCCGTGTCTAACTTTATCCGTGTCTAACTTTATCCGTGTCTAACTTTATCCGTGTCTAACTTTATCCGTGTCTAACTGTATCCGTGTCTAACTTCATCCGTGTCTAACTTTATCCGTGTCTAACTTTATCCGTGTCTAACTTTATCTCTGTCTAACTTTATCTGTGTCTAACTTTATCTCTGTCTAACTGTATCCATGTCTAACTGTATCCGTGTCTAACTTTATCCGTGTCTAACTTTATCCGTGTCTAACTGTATCCGTGTCTAACTTTATCTCTGTCTAACTTTATCCTTGTCTAACTTTATCCGTGTCTAACTTTATCCGTGTCTAACTTTATCTCTGTCTAACTTTATCCGTGTCTAACTTTATCTCTGTCTAACTTTATCCGTGTCTAACTTTATCCGTGTCTAACTTTATCCGAGTCTAACTTTATCTCTGTCTAACTTTATCCGTGTCTAACTTTATCCGTGTCTAACTGTATCCGTGTCTAACTTTATCCGTGTCTAACTGTATCCGTGTCTAACTTCATCTGTGTCTAACTTCATCTGTGTCTAACTTTATCCGTGTCTAACTTTATCCGTGTCTAACTTTATCCGTGTCTAACTTTATCCGTGTCTAACTTTATCTGTGTCTAACTTTATCCGTGTTTGGCTTCTCTCTGTTCCTAGGCAGACACATATAACATATTCTGTAAACAGTGCCACCATCTCTACCTCTGTTCCTCAAGTGAACCCTCTCTCTCTGTCTGTATTCTCTGTTCCTCAAGTGAACCCTCTCTCTCTGTCTGTATTGTCTGTTCCTCAAGTGAACCCTCTCTCTCTGTCTGTATTGTCTGTTCCTCAAGTGAACCCTCTCTCTATGTCTGTATTGTCTGTTCCTCAAGTGAACCCTCTCTCTATGTCTGTATTCTCTGTTCCTCAAGTGAACCCTCTCTCTCTGTCTGTATTGTCTGTTCCTCAAGTGAACCCTCTCTCTATGTCTGTATTGTCTGTTCCTCAAGTGAACCCTCTCTCTCTGTCTGTATTGTCTGTTCCTCAAGTCAACCCTCTCTCTCTGTCTGTATTGTCTGTTCCTCAAGTGAACACTCTATCTCTGTCTGTATTATCTGTTCCTCAAGTGAACCCTCTCTCTCTGTCTGTATTGTCTGTTCCTCAAGTGAACCCTCTCTCTCTCTGTCTGTATTGTCTGTTCCTCAAGTGAACCCACTCTCTCTGTCTGTATTGTCTGTTCATCAAGTGAACACTCTCTCTCTGTCTGTAGTGTCTGTTCCTCAAGTGAACCCTCTCTCTCTGTCTGTAGTGTCTGTTCCTCAAGTGAACCCTCTCTCTATGTCTGTATTCTCTGTTCCTCTATTGAACCCTCTCTCTTTCTGTATTGTCTGTTCCTCAAGTGAACCCTCTCTCTCTGTCTGGATTGTCTGTTCCTCAAGTGAACCCTCTCTCTCTGTCTGTATTGTCTGTTCCTCAAGTGAACCCTCTCTCTCTGTCTGGATTGTCTGTTCCTCAAGTGAACCCTCTCTCTATGTCTGTATTCTCTGTTCCTCAAGTGAACCCTCTCTCTCTGTCTGTATTGTCTGTTCCTCAAGTGAACCCTCTCTCTCTGTCTGTATTGTCTGTTCCTCAAGTGAACCCTCTCTCTCTGTCTGTAGTGTATGTTCCTCAAGTGAACCCTCTCTCTCTCTGTCTGTATTGTCTGTTCCTCAAGTGAACCCTCTCTCTCTGTCTGTAGTGTATGTTCCTCAAGTGAACCCTCTCTCTCTCTGTCTGTATTGTCTGTTCCAAGGCTCACTATACACCTGGAAGCGAGAAAGCACATGGGTGACTCGTTTCAGGAAGCTATGTCGCGTGTCACTACTTCACAGGAGAGCAATTTGACCGTAAACCTTTTTTTTTGGGGGGGGGGGGGGGGATGACTTCTGGAACATATGAACTTTCATGTGCCTTAATAACAAACATGTATGCCATCTGTAAATACAAATAAAATTGTTAAATTACGAGCCCAGTTGGTTTATCCACCAAAAAAAGACAGGAAACTTCCCGCTAGCCGTGATTGGCTGAGATAATGAGTGGGCTGGACATGCCGAGAAATGAGTTTGGATTGGTCTGCCATGTAGCTCGCTTCTGTCTATAACATGAGCTGGTCAGTATGTGTAGGTAATCTCCGGATTACATCTTCAAATTAAGGGAAACCATGGCATCCGTGACAGAGAAGGAGAAGTGTCTATCAATGAAAATGTAAGCTACATTTTAAGATATTACACAGTTCTAATTTTGTCTGAAAAGTTGTTTATTTCAGGTGAAAGCGTACTATTAGCTAGCTAGCTAATGTTGGCTGGCTCGCTTGCTAATATTACGTGTATGATATGTGTAGTAATATTATGTGTATCTCAGAGCCACTTGCATTGCTAGTTATAGCCTAATGTTAGATAGCTAACATTGAACCTTGTTGGTTAGCTACCTCGAGATTCATGCAGGATAGTAACGTCATGAGTTGGGATTATGGCTCATTGTTTAGCTAGCTAGCTAAATGTCTAAACAAAAGACTCCACTATGCAAGTAACCATTTCAAAATAATGTTCATGATGTCACTTTGACAACTGTCGATAGACTTAGCTGGTAAATTCACTCTGGTTATCTACTCCGATTTCAGAGCAGACTCTCGTCAGAGCAGACTCTCGTCTGAGTGTTCCAGAGCTCAGAATATCTGACGAATTTCCGAACACTCAACACCCGTTGAATATGGCCGGTGTAACGGCTGTCAATGTCGTTCTCCTCTTCAGACGAGGAGGAGCATGGATCGGACCAAGATGCGGAGTAGGAGGTATTCATGATTTTAATGGCAAACCAACAAACACTACAAATAAACAAAACAACAAACGTGACTAACCTGCAACAGTCCTGTGTGGCCCAAACGCTAACACAGGAAACAAACACCCACAAAACACCAGTGAAACCCTGGCTGCCTTAGTATGACTCTCAATCAGAGACAAACGATACACACCTGTCTCTAATTGAGAATCATACCAGGCCGAACACAAAACCCAACATAGAAATAGAAAACATAGACTGCCCACCCAACACTCACGCCCTGACCAATAAAGACATACAAAACAAGAGAAAACAGGTCAGGAACGTGACAGCCGGTGTCAGTTAACGTTGGCAAAAAAGCATAATTCAATTGTTGCCAGCAGCACAGTTACGGTCACCAACGCTCTGGATAACATGAAAACAGCCTAACCAGCTCTGCTAGGGCCATTTAAAATGGTCAGAGTGAGCTGTTCTCTCATTTGTGTCTGGATGTTGCTAGCAAGCTAGCCAATGTTAGCCAGTTAGCTTGAATGCTTGACTGCTGTTGTTAGGTCAGAACGCTCAGATCAACCCTACTCTGCGGCCAGAGCCTCCAGTGTGCTCTGAATTTAGGATCTGACAACTCTCTGAGTTTACTGAATGCCCACAGCGCACTCTGGCACTCCAGATTGAAATTACGAACACACCCGTAGTATAAACCAGCCTTTAGTCTTAATCTTTGCTTGTTTAGTACATAGCCTCACATGTGAATCCTTAAAGAGATTTGCGGGGCTAAGGCTTAAGAGGGTGTGAACGATGCTGAATGGAGGTAGACAAAGTCAATCCAGTAGGTTTACCAAAATATTCAGTGTATGATATACCATTTTCTAGTCTCTAGTCTCTACTTTTATCCAATGTAAAAAAAAAAACACCACTTCAAATGTTGCTACATAAGACCGAATCGAGCCGGTCACAGTTCCATGAGAGATGAGATGAGGCGGGGGGGCGGGGGGGGTTACAGACTGTACAGACTGCAGAATAGAGGTATGTGAAACAGTTACAAAAAAAAACATAATGAACCAGCAAAACTATGCCCGTCCGACATTAAAGGGAAAATGGAACAGTGGAGAAGTTGCAAGGCAATCACTTTTTATTCTGCTCCACTCTATGGGTTTGTTCTCTTTTTGTAAAAAAAATTCTTGCAGGGATTCTAAACCAACGTGTGGAACTGGAACTAGGGCACGTTCTAGAAGCTTCCTTTGCAACTCATCTATTTCGGTGCAACTCAAAAGATCTTCCAATTACAACGAAGAGATGAGATGAATCCACAGACTCTTTATGATGTTGTTGCTAGGCCTATGTTCAAAGTTTGATTTGATCAAACAGATTAAAGAGAGAACCGGGTGAACCTTGAATAAAACTATCCTCTGGTCCCAGCAAAAATGGTGGTCATTTGTGGAATATTATGTTATTTTTTGAAAATTACACTTTGACATAAATTAAAACCTGCAATTATTACATAACTTTGAGGAACGACAGGTTTTATTTCACCGATAATGGAAGTTGCAGTGGAGAGTGGTTTAACTTTAGGGTGTTTCTCTACACATTTCAAGTCCCCACCCTCTGGTCTTGTGTCTCTGTATTTCTGTTATTTGGTTTTTTGATTTGAGCGCAAAGCCTTTGAACTTTACTTAGTTATCCTACTCTTACAGACCAGCCGACCAATCACTAACCTCGGCACAGACCCTCACTCCTCTATCACTCACTCCTCTCTGGGAGATTCCACCCACCTGTCCATCCGATGAAGGATATCACTCACTCCTCTCTGGGAGATTCCACCCACCTGTCCATCAGATGAAGGATATCACTCACTCCTCTCTGGGAGATTCCACCCACCTGTCCATCAGATGAAGGATATCACTCACTCCTCTCTGGGAGATTCCACCCACCTGTCCATCAGATGAAGGATATCACTCTGTCTCTGGGAGATTCCACCCACCTGTCCATCAGATGAAGGATATCACTCTGTCCCTGGGAGATTCCACCCACCTGTCCATCAGATGAAGGATATCACTCTGTCCCTGGGAGATTCCACCCACCTGTCCATCAGATGAAGGATATCACTCTGTCTCTGGGAGATTCCACCCACCTGTCCATCAGATGAAGGATATCACTCTGTCCCTGGGAGATTCCACCCACCTGTCCATCAGATGAAGGATATCACTCTGTCTCTGGGAGATTCCACCCACCTGTCCATCAGATGAAGGATATCACTCTGTCTCTGGGAGATTCCACCCACCTGTCCATCAGATGAAGGATATCACTCTGTCTCTGGTGAGTCTGTCTGCGTTCCAAATGCCATCATCATTCCCTTTTAAAACTAGTTTCAAAAGTAGTTCACTACATAGGGAATAGGATGCCATTTGGGAAGCGATCTCTGTTTCCATACCAACCTACCAGCCAACTGAGGGTGATGCAAAATAGAACCTGGCATTTCTCCTGATTGTCACATACATTCCAAAGTGTAAACTAGGTCAGACATGTGTGAGGTGGAGATAATGTTCAACTGTTCAGCAACCCTCAGAGAGAGAGAGAGAGAGACAGGGGGAGAGACAGGGGAGAGAGGGAGAGAGGGGGGAGACAGGGAGAGAGGGAGAGAGAGGGGGCAGAACAGGGGTGAGGGGGGCATGCGAGAGAGAGGATAGGGAGGGAAAGAGAGAGAGAGGTGAATATGTTGTCAGAACTGAGGCAGAATGCAAAATGGGATCAGAGAAGTACACAGGGCAACGACGAACACAAACACACACACACACACACACACACACACACACACACACACACACACACACACACACACACACACACACACACACACACACACACACACACACACACACACACACACACACACACACACACACACACACATACAGACACACACACACACACACACACATACAGACACACACAGACACACAGACTGTAGCCTATAATTGACGAGCAAAGGGCCCAGGATTCTAGCAATGTTTGCTGATGGAAAGATTAAGCAGTGAATCCCTGAACAGGGGATAAAGGCCTTTCCTCTGCTATCAACAGTCTCTGGAATGGAAGAGTACGTAGCGGATCTTTCCCTGGTATTTATATTCTTTAGAATAGTGTGGATCCTGTTCTGATATTTAACAACGGTCTTGTGTCATTACTGTCCCAAGGAGGAAAGCCATGGACCTCAAAAATAGAATATCTGTCCTTTGCCAATTCCATCAAGTCTGGAATTCACACATATTACAGGATTTGTACCGCTTGTCATCGAGTCGTGCCAATACCCAACATCTCCCCTCTCTCTCTCTCTCTCTCTCTACCTCTCTCCCCCGCTCTCTCCCTCTCCCTCCATCTCCACTCTCTCTCTCTTTGTCTATATACAGTGTTGTAATGATGTGCAAAAGGGAAAATAAATAAGCATAAATATGGGTTGTATTTACAATGGTGTTTGTTCTTCACTGCTTGCCCTTGCTGCTGTGATTGCATACTGTGGTATTTCACCCAATAGATATGGGAGTTTATCAAAATTAGATTTGTTTTCAAATTCCTTGTGGGTCTGTGTAATCTGAGGGAAATATGTGTCTCTAATATGGTCATACATTGGGCAGGAGGTTAGGAAGTGCAGCTCAGTTTCCACCTCATTTTGTGGGCAGTGTGCACATAACCTGTCTTCTCTTGAGAGCCATGTATGCCTACGGCGGCCTTTCTCAATAGCAAGGCTATGCTCACTGAGTCTGTACATAGGCTAAGCTTTCCTTAAGTTTGGGTCAGTCACAGTGGTCAGGTATTCTGCCACGGTGTACTCTCTGTTTAGGGCCAAATAGCATTCTAGTTTGCTCCGGTTTTTTTGTAAATTCTATCCAATGTGTCAAGTAATTATCTTTTTGTTTTCTCATGATTTAGTTGGGTCTAATTGTGTTGCTGTACTGGGGCTCTGTTGGGTGTGTTTGTGTTTGTGAACAGAGCCCCAGGATCAGCTTGCTTGGTCTTGACTCTTCTCCAGGTTCATTTCTCTGTAGGTGATGGCTTTGTTATGGAAGGTTTGGGAATCGCTTCCTTTTAGGTGGTTGTAGAATTTAACGGCTCTTTTCTGGATTTTTATCATTTTCGGGCAGCGGCCTAATTCTGCTTTGCATGCATTATTTGGTGTTTTGCGTACACTGAGGATATCTTTACAGAATTCTGCATGCAGAGTCTCAGTTTGGTGCATGTCTCATTTTGTGAATTCTTAGTTGGTGAATGGACCCCAGACCATAAAGGGCAATGGGCTCTATAACTGATTCAAGTATTTTTAGCCAGATCCTAATTAGTATGTTGAATTTTATGTTCCTTTTGATGGCATAGAAGGCCCTTTCTTGTCTCTCTCTCTCTCTCTCTCTCTCTATGGTGTAGTCCAGGCTTATTAATTAATTCACTGACGTTGGTTCTTTCACAGCCTCCAGATACGGTGCATTAAAATATCCTTGAGCAATGAGTTCCTTGCTGTAGCTTAGATGAATTTAGTGAATTTAATGGCCATTCTTCATATTTTTGTTACCTAGTTTTTTTGAGTGCAATTCTCAAAAGCCATTCTCTCTGAGCAATACTTTCAGAAGTAGAACTTTCTGTGTTTTTAGGATAATGGCATAGCGATAATGGACTAGCTAATATCAGAGCAGGTAGCAATGTGACATTCATAGAAGATGCAGTACCTGATGGGTAGTACCATGGTTATTATACATAGGACCCATTAGAGGGTGGAACAGGCATTAGCCTTCCATGCAGAGAAAACAAAAGAACATGGCTTTAATAGTTCTCTCTCTCTCTCTCTCTCTCTCTCTCTCTCTCTCTCTCTCTCTCTCTCTCTCTCTCTCTCTCTCTCTCTCTTCTCTCTCTCTCTCTCTCTCTCTCTCTCTCTCTCTCTCTCTCTCTCTCTCTCTCTCTCTCTCTCTCTCTCTCTCTCTCTCTCTCTCTCTCTCTCTCTCTCTCTCTCTCTCTCTCTCTCTCTCTCTCTCTCTCTCTCTCTCTCTCTCTCTCTCTCTCTCGTCTCTCTCTCTCTCTCTCTCTGTCTCTCTCTCTCTCTCTCTCTCTTTCTCTTATTCTCTCTCTCAATATCTGTCTCTCTCCCCCCTGTCTCTCTCTCTCCCTCTCTCTCTCACTTTCCCTCTCTTTCTCTAATTATGTCTCTCTCTCTCACTTTCTCTCTCTTTCTCTTATTCTGTCTCTCTCTATGTCTGTCTCTCTCCCCCTGTCTCTCTCTCTCTCTCTCCCTTTCTCTCTCACTTTCTCTCTCTTTCTCTTATTCTGTCTCTCTCACTCTCTCTATGTCTATCTCTCTCCCCCCTCTCTCTCTCTCTCTCTCTCAAGCTCTTTCTCTCCCACTCTCTCTTTATCTCCCTCTTCATCGTGGCTTTGAAAAGCCCAGAGTAAGAACATAGCATTTCTAAATCAGCTACGACATCATGTTGTAGATCATCAACCTCATCTAGAGCTTCATCCTACAAGGGAAGAGTTCAGATTTGACCAATTCAAAGTTAATCTGGGAACATTGTAGTGATGGTTTAACAAGACAAATCTGTCAACCTTAATAATCCATACCCTACAGCCATTTGGGTATAGCAGACAAGAGAGAGGGATGGATGCAAGCAAGATGGAGGAATGGAAGAGAGATATACACTGGAACCAATACACACAGTCAGGTAGGAAAGCAAAGCTTTTTCAAACAGAAATTTGCATCATGCAGCTCAAATTCCAATAAGTTTTGGGACACTGTAAAGTCCATGGAGAATAAGAGCACCTCCTCCCAGCTGCCCACTGCACTGAGGATAGGAAACACTGTCACCACCGATAAATCCACGATAATTGAGAATTTCAATAAGCATTTCTCTACGGCTGGCCACGCTTTCCACCTGGCTACCCCATCCCCGGCCAACAGCTCTGGACCTTTGCAGCAACTTTTGACTCTGTCAATCACCTTATTCTTATCGACAGACTCAACAGCCTTGGTTTCTCAAATGACTGCCTCGCCTGGTTCACTAACTACTTCTCAGATAGAGTTCAGTGTGTCAAATCAGAGGGCCTGTTGTCCGGACCTCTGGCAGTCTCTATGGGGGTACCACAGGGTTCAATTCTCAGGCCGACTCTTTTCTCTGTATACATCAATGATGTCGCTCTCACTGCTGATGATTCTCTGATCCACCTCTACGCAGACGACACCATTCTGTATATATCTGGCCCATCCTGTGACACTGTGTTAACAAACCTCCAAACGAGCTTCAATGCCATACAACACTCCTTCCGTGGCCTCCAACTGCTCTTAAATGCTAGTAAAACTAAATGTATGCTCTTCAACCGATTGCTGCCCGCACCCGCCCGCCCGCACGTTCAGCATCACTACGCTGGACGGTTCTGACTTACAATACGTGGACAACTACAAATACCTAGGTGTCTGGTTAGACTGTAAACTCTCCTTCCAGACATTAAACATCGCCAATCCAAAATTAAATCTAGAATCGGGTTCCTATTTCGCAACAAAGCCTCCTTCACTCATGCTGCCAAACATACCCTCGTAAAAATGACTATCCTGCCGATCCTTGACTTCGGCGATGTCATTTACAAAATAGCCTCCAACACTCTACTCAGCAAATTGGATGCAGTCTATCACAGTGTCATCCGTTTTGTCACCAAAGCCCCATATACTACCCACCACTGCGACCTGTATGCTCTCGTTGGCGACATATTCGTCGCCAAACCCATTGGCTCCAGGTCATCTATAAGTCTTTGCTAGGTAAATGGGGGATGGAAGAGAAATGGAGGGTTGGGAGAGAGATGGAGGTGAGATGGAGGGGTGGAGGAGAGATGGAAGAGATATGGAGGGACAGAAGAGAGATGGAGGGAAGGAAGAGAGATGGAGTGGAGATGGAGGGAAGGAATAGAGATGGAGGGATGGAGGAGGGAGGGAGAGATGGAAGAGAGATGGAGGGGTGGAAGAGAGATGGAGGGGTGGAAGAGAGATGGAGGGGTGGAAGAGAGATGGAGGGATGGAGGAGAGCTGGAGGGATGGAAGAGAGATGGTGGGACGGAGGAGAGATGGAGAGATTGAGGGATGGAAGAGAGATGGAGGGATGGAGGAGAGATGGAGGGGAGATGGAGGGATGGAAGAGTGATGGAGGGGAGATGGAGGGATGGAAGAGTGATGGAGGGGAGATGGAGGGAAGGAGAAGAGAAGGAGGAGGGATGGAAAAGAGATGGAGGGATGGAATAGAGATGGAAGGATGGAAGAGGGATACAGTGGTAGAGGAGATATGGAGGAATGGAAGAGAGATGTAGGGACAGCAGAGAGATGGAGGGATGGAAGAGAGATGGAAGGGAGATGGAGGGATGGAAGCGAGATGGAGGTTAGATGGGGGGTGGAAGAGAGTTGGAGGGGAGATGGAGGGAAGGAAGGAAGAGAGATGGAGCGATTGAAGAGAGATGGAGGGGAGATGGAGGGATGGAAGAGAGATGGAGGGGAGATGGAGGGAAGGAAGAGAGATGGAGGGGAGATGGAGGGATGGAAGAGAGATGGAGGGGAGATGGAGGGAAGGAAGAGAGATGGAGGGGAGATGGAGGGAAGGAAGAGAGATGGAGGGGAGATGGAGGGAAGGAAGAGAGATGGAGGGATGGAAGAGAGATGGAGGAATGACAGAGAGAAG
Organism: Salvelinus alpinus; assembly: GCF_045679555.1. NCBI lineage: Eukaryota > Metazoa > Chordata > Actinopteri > Salmoniformes > Salmonidae > Salvelinus > Salvelinus alpinus. The sequence continues at coordinate 53,219,468 of NC_092097.1, forward strand.
GAAGGATGGAAGAGAAATGGAAGGTGTACAGATGTTTGGTCACTGGCCTGCACACAATTCCCCTTAATGTCAAAGTGGAATTATGTTTTTAGAAATCTTTACAAATGTATTACAAATTAAAAGCTGAAATGTCTTGAGTCAATAAGTATTCAACCCCTTTGTTATGGTAAGCCTAAATAAGTTCAGGAGTAAACATTTGCTTAACAAGTCACATAATAAGTTGCATGGACTCACTCCGTGTGCATTAATAGTGTTTAAAACTTTTTAGGGATAGGGGGCAGCATTTTCACATTGGATGAATAGCGTGCCCAGAGTGAACTGCCTCCTACTCTGTCCCAGATGCTAATATATGCATATTATTATTACTATTGGATATAAAACACTCTGAAGTTTCTAAAACTGTTTGAATGATGTCTGTGAGTATAACAGAACTCATATGGCAGGCAAAAACCTGAGAGAAAAATCCAAACTGGAAGTGAGAATTCTGAGGCTGGTCGATTTTCAACTCTTCGCCTATTGAAATCCCAGTGGGATATGGATCTGTTTGCACTTCCTACGCCTTCCACTAGATGTCAACAGTCTGTAGAACGTTGAATGAAGCTTCTACTGTGATGTGGGGCCAGATGGGAGCTTTTTGAGTCAGTGGTCTGGCAGAGTGCCAGGTCCAGGTCATGCGCATTCCACATGATATCGACTTGTATTCCATTACTTCTATAGACACAAAGGAAATCTCTGGTTGGAACGTTATTGAATATATATGATAACAACATCCTAAAGATTGATTCTCTACTTAGTTTGACAAGTTTATTCGACCTGTAATATAAGTTTTTGAAGTTTTCGTCTGATGTTCGCCTGGATCTGCGCGAGTGTTTGGATATGTGTACTAAACCTGCTAACAAAAGTAGCTACTTGGACATAAATAATGGACATTATCGAACAAAACAACAATTTATTGTTGAACTAGGATTCCTGGGAGTGCATTCTGATGAAGATCATCAAAGGTAAGGGAATATTTATGATGTAATGTTGTATTTCTGTTGACTCCAACATGGCGGAGAAATGTTGTTTCTCTCTGAGCGCCGTCTCCGATTATTGCATGGTGTGCTTTTTCCGTAAAGACTTTTTGAAATCTGACACAGCGGTTGCATTAAGAACAAGTGTATCTTTAATTCTATGTAAAACATGTATCTTTCATCAAAGTTTATGATGAGTATTTATGTTATTTGATGTGGCTTTCTGCAATTTCTCCGGATATTTTGAAGGCATTTCTGAACATGGCGCCAATGTAAACTGAGATTTTTTGATATAAATATGCACATTCTCGAACAAAACATACATGTATTGTGTAACATGATGTCCTATGAGTGTTATCTGATGAAGATCATCAAAGGTTAGTGATTAATGTTATCTCTATTTCTGCATTTTGTGACTCCTATCTTTGGCTGGGAAAATGGCTGTGTTTTCTGGACTTGGCGGTGATCTAACATAATCATATGTTGTGTTTTCGCTGTAAAACGTTTTAAATCGGACATGATGGGTAGATTAACAATATGTTTATCTTTCATTTGCTGTATTGGACTTGTTAATGTGTGAAAGTTACATATTTCAAAAAAATATTTTTGAATTTCCCACGCAATGTTGTCAGGGGTTCCGCTAGCGGAACGCATGTCCTAGAAAGGTTAACATGATTTTTGAATGACTACCTCATCTCTGTATCCACACATTTGTATTTGTACTTATTATGGATCCCCATTACTCTTCCTGGGGTCCAGCCAAATTAAGGCAGTTAACATACACATACAAGTATCTTTAAGGTTCCTCAGTCGAGCTGTGAATTAGAGGCACAGATTCAACCACAAAGACCAGGGAGGTTTTCCAATACCTCGCAAAGAAGGGCATCTATTGGTATAAATAAAAAACAGCAGACATTGAACATCTCTTTGAGCATGGTGAAGTTATTTATTACACTTGGTGTAATATCAATACACCCAGTCACTACAAAGATACAGGCGTCCTTCCTAACTCAGTTGCCGGAGAGGAAGGAAACCGCTCAGGGATTTCAGCATGAAGCCAATGGTGACTTTAAAACAGTTACAGAGTTTAATGGCTGAGACAGGAAAAAAGTGAGGATGGATCAACCGCGTTGTACTGTAGTTACTCCACAATGCTAACCTAAATGACAGAGTGAAAAGAAGGAAACCTGTACAGAATAAAAAATATTCCGAAACATGCATCCTGTTTGCAACTAGGCAAGTCAGTCAACAACAAATTCTTATTTACAATGACGGCCTACCCTGGCAAAACCTGGACGATGCTGGGCCAATTGTGCGCCACCCTATGGTACTCCCAATCACGGCCGGATGTGATAAAGCCTGGTATCGAACCAGGGTATGTAATGACGCCTCTAGCACTGAGATGCAGTGCATTAGACCGCTGCACCACTCGGGAGCCCCCCCAATTGCTCCAGGCTTCATATCATTTACATTCCACACTAGTGATTAAACTACTCTCAGAGAGCCCAAGAGGCATCAATATTTGAGAGTGTGTCACAAAGCCCATATCACTGTGTGTATCTCTCAGCTCAGCTATGTGGCCCTGCCTCAAAAGACTCCAGATTATGTATATTGTATACTGTACTGCAGCCGAACAAACACACACACACACACACACACACACACACACACACACACACACACACACACACACAAGGGAGCGGCATCTCTGTGTTTATCTGATCCCAACCACTTTGATGGTACTCCAGCTGGCTCCAGTCTTAGTCCGCGTCTCAAATGGCACCCTATTCCCTACATAGTGCACTTCTTTTGAACAGGGCCGATTGGAGGGAGGGAGGCATATATTTGTCAGGCTGTATTGATTGCTTGTTACGTCATGCCAATGAAGCAATTGAAATCCACATTTAATTGAGAGAGAAAGAGAGAGAGAGAAAGAGAGAGAGAGAGAGAGGGAGAGAGAGAGAGAGGGGGAGAGAGAAAACATTTGAGAGAGAGAGGGGAGAGAGAGAGAGAGGGGTAGGGAGAGAGAGAGGGGGGAGAGAAAGAAATAGAGGGAGAGAGAGAGGGGTAGGGAGAGAGAGAGAGAGAGGGGGAGAGAGAAAGTGTTTGAGAGAGGTAGATAGAGAGAGAGAGAAAGGGGGAGAGAGAGAGGGGAGAGAGAGAGAGAGAGAGAGGGTAGGGAGATGGGGGGAGAGAGAAAGAAAGAGAGGGAGAGAGAGAGAGATAGAGAGAGAGAGAGAGAGAGGGGAGAGAGAGAGATAGAGAGAGAGAGAGATCGACCGATTATGAGTTTTCAACGCCGATACCGATACCGATTATTGGAGGACCAAAAAAGCCGATACCAATTAATCAGCCGATTTTTTATTTTTATTTGTAATAATGACAATTACAACAATACTGAATGAACACTTATTTGAACTTAATATAATACATCAATAAAATCAATTTAGCCTCAAATAAATAATGAAATATGTTAAATTTGGTTTAAATAATGCAAAAACAAAGTGTTGGAGAAGAAAGTAAAAGTGCAATATGTGCCATGTAAGAAAGCTATTCTTTAAGTTCCTTGATCAGAACATGAGAACATATGAAAGCTGGTGGTTCCTTTTAACATGAGTCTTCAATATTCCAAGGTAAGAAGTTTTAGGTTGTAGTTATTATAGGAATTATAGGACTAATTCTCTCTATACCATTTGTATTTCATTAACCTTTGACTATTGGATGTTCTTATAGGCACTTTAGTATTGCCAGTGTAACAGTATAGCTTCCATCCTTCTCCTCGCTCCTTCCTGGGCTCGAACCAGGAACACATCCACAACAGCCACCCTCGAAGCAGCGTTACCCATGCAGAGCAAGGGGAATAACTACTCCAAGTCTCAGAGCGAGTGACGTTTGAAACGCTATTAGCGCGCACCCCGCTAACTAGCTAGCCATTTCACATCGGTTACACCAGCCTAACTCGGGAGTTGATAGGCTTGAAGCACAGCGAAGAGCTGCTGGCAAAACGCAGGAAAGTGCTATTTGAATGAATGCTTACGAGCCTGCTGCTGCCTACCACCGCTCAGTCAGACTGCTCTATCAAATCAAAGACTTAGTTATAACATAATAACACACAGAAATACGAGCCTTAGGTCATTAATATGGTCGAACCCGGAAACTATCATCTCGAAAACAAGACGTTTATTCTTTCAGTGAAATACGGAACCGTTCCGTATTTTATCTAACGGGTGGCATCCATAAGTCTAAATATTCCTGTTACATTGCACAACCTTCAATGTTATGTCATAATTACGTAAAATTCTGGCAAATTAGGTGGCCCAAACTGTTGCATATACACTGACTCTGCGTGCAATGAACGCAAGAGAAATGACACAATTTCACCTGGTTAATATTGCCTGCTAACCTGGATTTCTTTTAGCTAAATATGCAGGTTTAAAAATATATACTTCTGTGTATTGATTTTAAGAAAGGCATTGATGTTTATGGTTTGGTACACATTGGAGCAACGATACGCACCACATCGATTATATGCAACGCAGGACACGCTAGATAAACTAGTAATATCATCAACCATGTCTAGTTAACTAGTGATTATGATTGATTGATTGTTTTTTATAAGATAAGTTTAATGCTAGCTAGCAACTTACCTTGGCTTCTACTGCATTTGCGTAACAGGCAGGCTCCTCGTGGAGTGCAATGTAATCAGGTGGTTAGAGCGTTGGACTAGTTAACTGTAAGGTTGCAAGATTGAATCCCCGAGCTGACGAGGTAAGAATCTGTCGTTCTGCCCCTGAACAAGGCAGTTAACCCACTGTTCCTAGGCCGTCATTGAAAATAAGAATTTGTTCTTAACTGGCTTGCCTTGTTAAATAAAGGTAAAAAACACAAATGCATGAGTCCTGAGTTCCAACGTTCTGTAAGAACTTTATTTATTTATTTAAAGTGTCGTGTCTGTACTTTGGTCTTGTACATACCGTGCTAACTTTCAAAACGATCAAATAACTTACGAGCCTAACGATCAAAATTTGACTGAGTGCTTCTGTATTCTTATACATATTCATGAGACTTTAATGCTCTATAAGTAACAGTCTGAATGAGGAAGCCACTCGTCCATTGACCCAGGTCTTTGTTTCATTGTCCATTTTAGGACACCACATTTACGTTTTAGTCATTTAGCTAAACCATCAAATGATGGAAACATCAGTAGTCTAAACATCTTTATAAGTGCCAAGTCGCCTTGATAGATAGTGAATTTCGGAACAAAATACATATCGGCATTAGAATGAATGTGTTGTTATGACCGCAGTCCAAAATAGTCCATTATTGTCAACTCGTGCTTATATCGTGTGTCTCTTCAACAGCATCAGTTGGATTTCATTTAGCTGTTATCCTTACAGTTGACACAAGTTTGACACACATTGGCATACCTTCGTTTGGTTGTAGTGCGTAATCTTCTCTACATTCTTCAGCACTGTTGTACTCCACCGTGTCTGTGTAGGTGCTGAATTTTGCGCAGAGGGAGAGAGCTCCTGGTCCACTTTGTTCATGGTGCCGGCCAGACTTGTTTTCTTTACAAGCCAACTCATTTGCCAATGACAGTGAAGTGAAGAAATTGTCCATGGTGACATTTGTCCCCTTGCCAGCATAAGGTTCCATAAGGCTCATCACTACATTCTCCCACACTCTCTCACCTGCTGCCTCATGTGGATGTCTTCCCAGATATTGAAAGCAGTTCAGCATGTACATTTACACACGCTCTCGCTGTGTGGCCTATTCCATGTAGGCCAGAGTAGACTGATCCGGAGGGTACATACCATTTTTAAGATTATAATTAGTAATGGATCAGTGCAATAGAATGGCCCAACCGGTTCTATTTCCTCTATCATACTTTAGTTCATTCATTTCATCTGTTATATTTGTCAAGTCAGATTCGGTTCAGTTTTGAGGCAATAATCAGGGTGATTATCAACTGGATACTGCACTTTCAACTGTAGGGAGGAGGGGAGCAGGCCCTACTGTTGGAAGAAGGAGGGGAGCAGGCCCTACTGTTGGGAGAAGGAGGGGAGCAGGCCCTACTTTGGGGAAAAGGAGGGGAGCAGGCCCTACTGTTGGGAGAAGGAGGGGAGCAGGCCCTACTGTTGGGAGAAGGAGGGGAGCAGGCCCTACTGTAGGGAGAAGGAGGGGAGCAGGCCCTACTGTTGGGAGAAGGAGGGGAGCAGGCCCTACTGTTGGGAGAAGGAGGGGAGCAGGCCCTACTGTTGGGAGAAGGAGGGGAGCAGGCCCTACTGTTGGGAGAAGGAGGGGAGCAGGCCCTACTGTTGGAAGAAGGAGGGGAGCAGGCCCTACTGTGGGGAGAAGGAGGGGAGCAGGCCCTACTGTAGGGAGAAGGAGGGGAGCAGGCCCTACTGGTGGGAGAAGGAGGGGAGCAGGCCCTACTGTTGGGAGAAGGAGGGGAGCAGGCCCTACTGTTGGAAGAAGGAGGGGAGCAGGCCCTACTGTTGGGAGAAGGAGAGAGCAGGCCCTACTGTTGGGAGAAGGAGGGGAGCAGGCCCTACTGTTGGGAGAAGGAGGGGAGCAGGCCCTACTGTTGGGAGAAGGAGGGGAGCAGACCCTACTGTTGGGAGAAGAAGGGGAGCTGGCCCTACTGTTGGGAGAAGGAGGGGAGCAGGCCCTACTGTGGGGAGAAGGAGGGGAGCGGGCCCTACTGTTGGGAGAAGGAGGGGAGCAGGCCCTACTGTAGGGAGAAGGAGGGGAGCAGGCCCTACTGTTGGAAGAAGGAGGGGAGCAGGCCCTACTGTTGGAAGAAGGAGGGGAGCAGGCCCTACTGTTGGAAGAAGGAGGGGAGCAGGCCCTACTGTTGGGAGAAGGAGGGGAGCAGGCCCTACTGTTGGGAGAAGGAGGGGAGCAGGCCCTACCGTTGGGAGAAGGAGGGGAGCAGGCCCTACTGTTGGGAGAAGGAGGGGAGCAGGCCCTACCGTTGGGAGAAGGAGGGGAGCAGGCCCTACCGTTGGGAGAAGGAGGGGAGAAGGCCCTACTGTTGGGAGAAGGAGGGGAGCAGGCCCTACTGTTGGGAGAAGGAGGGGAGCAGGCCCTACTGTTGGGAGAAGGAGGGGCAATGGGGGAATGACCTGCCGTCATAAAACTGTCTAGAACTCCAATTGTGATAATAAGATTCAAACAGTTTGTCATATCGACTTATTTAGGAAACGTTAAGGACAGAGGAGGGCAGGACTTAAAAAATGTCAGAGAAATAAATCAATCAAATGAATGATCAGTCAAAATGACTGACTTAGCAGTTCTGGTGTAAACAAGCAGATCATCTCCTCAGCACAAGTCAGGAGAACACTGTGAGAGAAAACGGTTCCCACTGCAATCTGAGGTGCTAAAAAAGTACTGTGGGGGGGAAATGTGGGTGGGGAGGGTGTGTGTGTGTATTCAGAGATACAGCACATCTCTGAAGCAGAGGCACTGCAGGGTGGATGGAAATATTGAATTAACCTCTCACACACACACCTTACCCTACATAATCCTGACTCTTACAGGGATCCAGGAATCAAAAACATGACTTCCTCTTTAGACAGAATGACTATACAGAAAAGAGACAACAACTGCGTCATACAAAGTGTTGGATGATTCAATTGTATCTGTGTTCCCTCTCTCATCATGATGGAGGTCTGGCCTCTGCACCACTCAGCAGCCAGATAGCTTAAAGCTATGCCAGCTATTACTCTGAACAACAGAGCAGTGACAAATAGAACCTGGCTCCAGCATCTTTGTTGTTGTAGCGTCCCCGGGGAGGGGGGGGGGGGGGGTGTGTGTGTGTGTGTGTGTGTGTGTGTGTGTGTGTGTGTGTGTGTGTGTGTGTGTGTGTGTGTGTGTGTGTGTGTGTGTGTGTGTGTGTGTGTGTGTGTGTGTGTGTGTGTGTGTCAGGTGTGCCAAGCTTGTAGCGTTATACCCAAGTATACTCAAGGCTGTAATCACTGCCAAAGGTGCTTCAACAAAGTACTGAGTAAAGAGTCTGAATACATTTATAAAAACCTGTCATTATGAGGTATTGTGTGTAGATTTATGAGGGGGAAAATACTTTTAATCCATGTTAGAAAAAGGCTGTAACGTAAAAAATGTGGGAAAAGTCAAGTGGTCTGAATACCTTCCAAATGCACTGTGTGTGTGTGTGTGTGTGTGTGTGCGTGCGTGCGTGCGTGCGTGTGTGTGCGTGCGCAAGCGTGTATGCAAAGGCATTTCCCACATTACTGTTGGCAGTCCTAGGTGTTTCCTTCACACACAGCGGAGATGTCTTGTATGCTACACACACACACCCACACACCCACACACACACACACACACACACACACACACACACACACACACACACACACACACACACACACACACACACACACACACACACACACACAGTACTGTAAGAACAATGAAGTGAGCAGTGCGGTAGTGGCCCCGCATGTTCCACTGTCAGGTTCTCTCCAGAACTGTCTAGTACAGGCAGAGCAGCTGTGACCTCCTCTCTCCTCTCATTACTAGGCCCAGCTGGGACATGCAAATGTACAGACAGAGATAGAGATGGGGAGGGAGGGAGAGAGAGAGGGGGGGGGGGGGGGGTAGAGGGCGCAAGAGAGGAATGGAGACAGACTTTTCCCTTCATAGAGAGGATGCCAGGAAAATAGTAATTTCCGATCACAGAACATGAAGACAAAGAAGCAATAGAGGATTACTCATGTACGAAACAAAGTGTCACCCAAACTGACAAAATTAGCAACCTCAATCGTTATTTCTTCAAAATTGGGTTTTTAATTCCGTTTGGGTAATCCACCCTGCAACGGCAACAATCCATTGTAAATAATACCCAATCTAAACTAACATCCTTACGAATAAGATGGATTTGAAACACATTTTCAAATTACTATGGTTTTCAATTATGGATCCGTTAATATGACACACAGTGTAATGGAACAAGTTAGCAGTTTCCCTCCCAGATCCAGGAACCAGACCTGGGCTCAAATAGTTTGTCTGGTGCAAACCAATAGAAACGTACCACATTTGCAAACCTCGCCCACCTGACACTCCAGGCAGTTTAAAACAGACGATTTGAAAGATTTTAAATAGTATTTGAACCCAGGTCTGCTAGGTACAAGGAGGATGTCTTCAATAGAATAAGTCTGAACCAGTGAGAGCAATTGAACCTTTATTTAAACAGGTGAGTCAATTAAGAAGAGATCTGCAATGACAACCTATCATGAGGCATACTAAGAACACAGTAGCAATATAAAATGCATCAGAACAAAGCAGGGGAGAATAAAGAGGACATCCGTGTCAAATACAGATGTAGGATCTTCATTTGAACACACTGTTGCATGATAACATTCCTGCAATGCAATTTGAGGTTTAAAAAGTCTTTCCACGTTCACATTTCAGACTTGATTTTCCTTTATGAAAAATGTATGAATGCCTACAAAAATGTAAACCACATAATATTTCACATTTCCTGTTGCTGCAGGATTATTTTCCTGCTCTATCAAACTGGCTCAAATTAAGATCCTACATCTGTAGAGGCAATATTAACCCTTATCCATACAGGGTTAATATGTGTTAATATATGTTAATCTATGTTAATATACACTGAGTATACAAAACATTATGAACACCTGCTCTTGCCATGACATTGACTGACCAGGTGAATCCAGGTGAAAGCTATGATCCCTTATTGATGTCACCTGTTAAATCCACTCCAATCAGATTTTTAATCCTTGAGACATGGCTTGTGTATGTGTCCCATTCAGAGGAAGAATGGGCAAGACAAAATATTTAAGTGCCTTTTAACAGAGTATGGTAGTAAGTGCTAGGTGCACCGGTATGAGTGTGTCACAAACTTCTTTTTGTGATGTTACCATGCCTCACCATGTTTACTGTGAAGGGACGTTTAACAGCTCAGATCATTTGGTATATGAATCATTTGGGAGTCGACGTTTAACAGCTCAGATCATTTGGTATATGAGTCATTTGGGAGTCGACGTTTAACAGCTCAGATCATTTGGTATATGAGTCATTTGGGAGTGGACGTTTAATAATACAGTCAACAGATCAGATCATTTGGAATTGGGGCAGTGAGCATCTTGAATCGCTCCACCCTCATTCATTCACTCATTCACTCATTCACTCACTCACTCACTCACTCACTCACTCACTCACTCACTCACTCCGTCTTTCACTCAGTCAATCACTCACTCAGTCATTCACTCACTCAGTCATTCACTCAGTCATTCACTCACTCAGTCAGTCAGTCATTCACTCACTCAGTCAGTCAGTCAGTCACTCACTCAGTCAGTCATTCACTCAGTCAGTCATTCACTCAGTCAGTCATTCACTCAGTCATTCATTCACTCAGTCATTCATTCACTCAGTCACTCACTCACTCAGTCAGTCATCCATTCACTCAGTCAGTCAGTCACTCACACAGTCATTCACTCAGTCACTCACTCACTCAGTCACTCACTCAGACTGTGACCAATGCAGTGATGCTAGATGTGACTACATAAACAGTAAAACTGCATGGACACACCCCCCTCTAGTGGCATTGCTGAACCAAGTAGATTCAAAATGGAGTCTATCTATACTAAGACCTATATATTTTCTGATGTTGAAAAACCACTCAAGGCATACACTGTGTACAATGGTCTGTCAGACTTCCTTATACAGATCAATGAAGACTTTACAATGCAGTCTGCCAGGTGGGACATAAGAAACAGAGGAGTGTAGTCTGCTGGGGGTGTCAGTACTACTACTTCTCTCACGTGCATGTTCCCAACAGGTACAGTATCTCACCAACAGGTGTGGGAGAGGAGAGACATGGCTGCAGAATGTGGCAGCCCCGCCTCCCACCCCGCCTCCAGCCCCGCCTCCAGCCCCAACCCCAACAGTGTATTCTGCTGTATCTACATGACTACATATGTCCTGTCTTACCCTGTTCTGCCCTGCCCTGTCCTGCACTGCCCCACCGTGTCCTACTGTGCCCTGTTCTGTCCTACCCTGTCCTGTCTTACCCTGTCCTGTCCTACCGTGTCCTGCTGTGCCCTGTCCTGTCCTACCCTGTCCTGTCCTACCGTGTCCTGCTGTGCCTTGTACTCTATTCTACCTCTGTCACATGCACCAGGTACCTCACCAACAGGAGGGGAGAGAGCCTCCAGCCCCGCCTCCAACCCTGTCTCCAGCCCCGCCCCGCCTCCAGCCCCGCCTCCAGCCCCGCCTCCAGCCCCGTCTCCAGCCCCGTCTCCAGCCCCGTCTCCAGCCCCGTCTCCAGCCCCGTCTCCAGCCCCGTCTCCAGCCCCGTCTCCAGCCCCGTCTCCAGCCCCAACAGTGTGTTTTATATCTGTAAAATTCAATTCAATTCAAGGGGCTTTATTGGCATGGGAAACATATGTTAACATTGCCAAAGCAAGTGAAGTAGATCATATACAAAAATGAACAGCTCAGATCATTTGGTATATGAGTCATTTGGGAGTCGACGTTTAACAGCTCAGATCATTTGGTATATGAATCATTTGGGAGTCGACATTTAACAGCTCAGATCATTTGGTATATGAGTCATTTGGGAGTCGACGTTTAATAATACAGTCAACAGATCAGATCATTTGGAATTGGGGCAGTGAGCATCTTGAATCCCTCCACCCTCATTCACTCCCTCACTCCCTCACTCCCTCACTCACTCACTCACTCACTCACTCACTCACTCATATGTCTGTGTGTCAGCCCTGCCCTCTCTCACCCTACCGTGTTGTTATCCGTATGGAGGTGGAGGGATAGAGAAGAGACAGACAAAAAGACAGACAGACATACGGACAGAGAGAGAGAGAGTGAGAGAGAGAGTGAGAGAGAGAGAGACAAGGAGAGAGAGAGAGAGAGAGAGACAAGGAGAGAGAGTGACCAATAAAAATACAGAGCGAGAAAGAGAGATAGAGATTCGGTGGGGCAGCAGGGCAGAGTAGGACCGAGCAGAGTGGGATCCCTAGGGCCTATGGAGAGCCTGGCCAGGCAGAAAGAAACACAGCCCACCTGAGACCCCCACACAGATGTGGCTCCTAGCTGCTAATCACACCTGGGTTCAAATATTATTTGAAATAATTTATAATACATTATCTGGGCTTGATTAAGCTTGTCTGGCTCAATGGAACCAATGGGAAAGTCAGAAATGTGCAAGATCTGGCACTCTAGGCAGGCTAGAGCAAAGGTTTCAAATATTTGAAAGATGCCAAATAGTATTTGAACCCAGGTCTGCTACCAATTGGTGAGGAGTAGATAATCTGCTTAACATAGAATATATTCTCTCTAATACACAGACACACTCTCAGACAATGCCACAGATGTCTCAAGTTTTGAAGGAGCGTGTAATTGGTATGCTGACTGCAGGAATGTCCACCAGAGCTGTGGTCAGAGAATTGAATGTTTATTTCTCTGCTATAAGTCGCCTGTACCTTTTAGAGTACAGCATGTCCAACAGGCCTCACAACCGCAGACCACGTGTATGGGGTCATGTGGGTGAATGTTTTGCTGGAGAAGTGTGCTCTTCACAGATGAATCCCGGTTTCAACTGTACCGGGCAGATGGCAGACAGCGTGTACGGCTGTTTGCTGATGTCCACATTGTGAACAGAGTTACACATGGTGGCCGTGGGGTTACGGTATGGGCAGGCATAAGCTACATACAACAAACACAAGTGCATTTTATCGATGGCAATTTGAATGCACAGAGATAGCGTGGCAAGATCCTAAGGCCCATTGTTGTGCCATTCATCCACCACCAAAAATGGTGGTCACACCAGATACTGACTGGTTTTCTGATCCGCTTTTTAAGGTATCTGTGACCAACATCTGTATTCCCAGTCATGTGAAACCCATAGATTAGGACCTAATGAATTTACTTCAGTTGACTGATTTCCTCATATGAACTGTAACTCAGTAAAATCTGTTGCATATTGCGTTAATATTTTTGTTCAGTTCATATAAATTGTTTAATAGAACTTTAATTCTATAAGACCATCTGTTAGTTAGCAAACCTGGTTTCAAAAATATGACCAAATATACTGTGGCTGCACACACACACACACACACACACACACACACACACACACACACACACACACACACACACACACACACACGCAGGCACATACAGTGGATTGATGATGTATTCTCTATCCTAATGACATTAAGGGATGTGTGTGGGAGTAGTGTGTGTGTGTGTGTGTGTGTGTGTGTGTGTGTGTGTGTGTGTGTGTGTGTGTGTGTGTGTGTGTGTGTGTGTGTGTGTGTGTGTGTGTGTGTGTGTGTGTGTGTGTGTGACTCTCCTGCTCTCTCAGACAACCTAATAAATATACATTCATAGGGCTAATCTACTAAAACATGAGGCCAATCTGTCCACAGCTATTCAAACAAGGGAATAAAATACAGATTGGTTGAATGAGCAGATGCAGCCAACAGGAAGGACGAGTAAGGAAGGCTTGTTTCTCTGATCAACATGGCAGGAAGGATTAGCACTCAGGCAGAGGGAGAGGAGGAGAGATGAGAGGAGGAGAGGAGGAGGGGGGTAGAGGAGGAGGGGAGATGAGAGGATAGGAGGAAGAGAGGAGGAGAGGAGAAGAGTAGTTGAGGATAGGTGGAGGAGAGGAGGAGAGGAGGGAGGAGGAGAGGTGGAGAAGAAGAGAGGGGGGAGGAGGAGAGGAGGACGGGGGTTGAGTAGGAGGAGAGATGAGAGGATAGGAAGAGGAGAGGAGGAGGAGAGGAGGAGAGGAAGAGAGGGGCGAAGAGGAGAGGAGGAGAGGAGGAGGAGAGATGTAATACAGCGGTAATGATAAACCACTACCTCTACAGTAACACAGCGGTAAGGATGAACCACCATCTCTACAGTAACACAGCAGTAAGGATAAACCACCATCTCTACAGTAACACAGCGGTAATGATAAACCACCATCTCTACAGTAACACAGCGGTAAGGATAAACCACCACCTCTACAGTAACACAGCGGTAAGGATACATCATGACCTCTACAGTAACACAGCAGTAAGGATAAACCACCACCTCTATAGTAACACAGCAGTAAGGATAAACCACCACCTCTACAGTAACACAGCAGTACGGATAAACCACCACCTCTATAGTAACACAGCAGTAAGGATGAACCACCATCTCTACAGTAACACAGCAGTAAGGATGAACCACCATCTCTACAGTAACACAGCAGTAAGGATAAACCACCATCTCTACAGTAACACAGCAGTAATGATAAACCACCATCTCTACAGTAACACAGCGGTAAGGATAAACCACCATCTCTACAGTAACACAGCGGTAAGGATAAACCACCACCTCTACAGTAACACAGCAGTAAGGATGAACCACCATCTCTACAGTAACACAGCGGTAATGATAAACCACCACCTCTACAGTAACACAGCAGTAAGGATAAACCACCACCTCTACAGTAACACAGCAGTAAGGATAAACCACCATCTCTACAGTAACACAGCGGTAAGGATAAACCACCATCTCTACAGTAACACAGCAGTAATGATACCACACCACCTCTACAGTAACACAGCAGTAATGATAAACCACCATCTCTACAGTAACACAGCAGTAATGATAAACCACCATCTCTACAGTAACACAGCGGTAATGATAAACCACCATCTCTACAGTAACACAGCGGTAATGATAAACCACCACCTCTACAGTAACACAGCGGTAAGGATAAACCACCATCTCTACAGTAACACAGCAGTAAGGATAAACCACCATCTCTACAGTAACACAGCTGTAAGGATAAACCACCATCTCTACAGTAACACAGCAGTAAGGATGAACCACCATCTCTTCAGTAACACAGCAGTAAGGATAAACCACCACCTCTACAGTAACACAGCAGTAATGATACCACACCACCTCTACAGTAACACAGCAGTAATGATAAACCACCATCTCTACAGTAACACAGCAGTAATGATAAACCACCATCTCTACAGTAACACAGCGGTAAGGATAAACCACCACCTCTACAGTAACACAGCGGTAAGGATAAACCACCATCTCTACAGTAACACAGCAGTAAGGATGAACCACCATCTCTACAGTAACACAGCGGTAATGATACCACACCACCTCTACAGTAACACAGCAGTAAGGATAAACCACCACCTCTACAGTAACACAGCGGTAAGGATAAACCACCATCTCTACAGTAACACAGCGGTAATGATAAACCACCATCTCTACAGTAACACAGCGGTAATGATAAACCACCATCTCTACAGTAACACAGCAGTAATGATAAACCACCATCTCTACAGTAACACAGCGGTAAGGATAAACCACCACCTCTACAGTAACACAGCAGTAAGGTTAATCCACCACCTCTACAGTAACACAGCAGTAAGGATAAACCACCACCTCTACAGTAACACAGCGGTAAGGATAAACCACCATCTCTACAGTAACACAGCGGTAAGGATAAACCACCACCTCTACAGTAACACAGCAGTAAGGATAAACCACCACCTCTACAGTAACACAGCAGTAAGGATAAACCACCACCTCTACAGTAACACAGCGGTAATGATAAACCACCATCTTTACAGTAACACAGCGGTAATAATAAACCACCATCTCTACAGTAACACAGCAGTAATGATAAACCACCACCTCTACAGTAACACAGCAGTAATGATACCACACCACCTCTACAGTAACACAGCAGTAATGATAAACCACCATCTCTACAGTAACACAGCAGTAAGGATAAACCACCACCTCTACAGTAACACAGCAGTAAGGATAAACCACCACCTCTATAGTAACACAGCAGTAAGGATGAACCACCATCTCTACAGTAACACAGCGGTAAGGATAAACCACCATCTCTACAGTAACACAGCAGTAATGATACCACACCACCTCTACAGTAACACAGCAGTAAGGATAAACCACCACCTCTACAGTAACACAGCAGTAAGGATAAACCACCATCTCTACAGTTAACACAGCAGTAAGGATAAACCACCATCTCTACAGTAACACAGCGGTAATGATAAACCACCATCTCTACAGTAACACAGCGGTAAGGATAAACCACCACCTCTACAGTAACACAGCGGTAAGGATAAACCACCATCTCTACAGTAACACAGCAGTAAGGATAAACCACCATCTCTACAGTAACACAGCAGTAAGGATAAACCACCATCTCTACAGTAACACAGCGGTAAGGATGAACCACCATCTCTACAGTAACACAGCAGTAATGATAAACCACCATCTCTACAGTAACACAGCAGTAATGATAAACCACCATCTCTACAGTAACACAGCAGTAAGGATAAACCACCACCTCTACAGTAACACAGCGGTAATGATAAACCACCACCTCTACAGTAACACAGCGGTAAGGATAAACCACCACCTCTACAGTAACACAGCAGTAATGATAAACCACCACCTCTACAGTAACACAGCAGTAAGGATAAACCACCACCTCTACAGTAACACAGCGGTAAGGATAAACCACCACCTCTACAGTAACACAGCAGTAAGGATAAACCACCACCTCTACAGTAACACAGCAGTAATGATACACCACCATCTCTACAGTAACACAGCGGTAAGGATAAACCACCACCTCTACAGTAACACAGCAGTAATGATAAACCACCACCTCTACAGTAACACAGCGGTAATGATAAACCACCACCTCTACAGTAACACAGCGGTAAGGATAAACCACCATCTCTACAGTAACACAGCAGTAAGGATAAACCACCATCTCTACAGTAACACAGCGGTAAGGATAAACCACCACCTCTACAGTAACACAGCGGTAAGGATAAACCACCATCTCTACAGTAACACAGCGGTAAGGATAAACCACCACCTCTACAGTAACACAGCGGTAAGGATAAACCACCATCTCTACAGTAACACAGCAGTAAGGATAAACCACCACCTCTACAGTAACACAGCAGTAAGGATAAACCACCACCTCTACAGTAACACAGCAGTAAGGATAAACCACCACCTCTATAGTAACACAGCAGTAAGGATAAACCACCATCTCTACAGTAACACAGCGGTAAGGATAAACCACCACCTCTACAGTAACACAGCGGTAAGGATAAACCACCATCTCTACAGTAACACAGCAGTAAGGATAAACCACCATCTCTACAGTAACACAGCAGTAAGGATAAACCACCATCTCTACAGTAACACAGCAGTAAGGATAAACCACCACCTCTACAGTAACACAGCAGTAACGATAAACCACCACCTCTACAGTAACACAGCAGTAAGGATAAACCACCACCTCTACAGTAACACAGCAGTAAGGATAAACCACCATCTCTACAGTAACACAGCGGTAAGGATAAACCACCATCTCTACAGTAACACAGCAGTAAGGATAAACCACCACCTCTACAGTAACACAGCGGTAAGGATAAACCACCATCTCTACAGTAACACAGCGGTAAGGATAAACCACCATCTCTACAGTAACACAGCAGTAAGGATAAACCACCACCTCTACAGTAACACAGCAGTAAGGATAAACCACCACCTCTACAGTAACACAGCAGTAAGGATAAACCACCACCTCTACAGTAACACAGCAGTAATGATAAACCACCATCTCTACAGTAACACAGCAGTAAGGATAAACCACCACCTCTACAGTAACACAGCAGTAATGATAAACCACCATCTCTACAGTAACACAGCAGTAAGGATAAACCACCATCTCTACAGTAACACAGCAGTAAGGATAAACCACCATCTCTACAGTAACACAGCGGTAAGGATAAACCACCATCTCTACAGTAACACAGCAGTAAGGATAAACCACCACCTCTACAGTAACACAGCAGTAAGGATAAACCACCACCTCTACAGTAACACAGCAGTAAGGATAAACCACCACCTCTACAGTAACACAGCAGTAATGATAAACCACCATCTCTACAGTAACACAGCAGTAAGGATAAACCACCACCTCTACAGTAACACAGCAGTAAGGATAAACCACCACCTCTACAGTAACACAGCAGTAATGATAAACCACCATCTCTACAGTAACACAGCAGTAAGGATAAACCACCACCTCTACAGTAACACAGCAGTAAGGATAAACCACCACCTCTACAGTAACACAGCGGTAAGGATAAACCACCACCTCTACAGTAACACAGCGGTAAGGATAAACCACCATCTCTACAGTAACACAGCAGTAAGGATAAACCACCACCTCTACAGTAACACAGCAGTAAGGATAAACCACCACCTCTACAGTAACACAGCAGTAAGGATAAACCACCACCTCTATAGTAACACAGCAGTAAGGATAAACCACCATCTCTACAGTAACACAGCGGTAAGGATAAACCACCACCTCTACAGTAACACAGCGGTAAGGATAAACCACCATCTCTACAGTAACACAGCAGTAAGGATAAACCACCATCTCTACAGTAACACAGCAGTAAGGATAAACCACCATCTCTACAGTAACACAGCAGTAAGGATAAACCACCACCTCTACAGTAACACAGCAGTAACGATAAACCACCACCTCTACAGTAACACAGCAGTAAGGATAAACCACCATCTCTACAGTAACACAGCGGTAATGATACCACACCACCTCTAAAGTAACACAGCAGTAAGGATAAACCACCACCTCTACAGTAACACAGCAGTAAGGATAAACCACCATCTCTACAGTAACACAGCGGTAAGGATAAACCACCATCTCTACAGTAACACAGCAGTAAGGATAAACCACCACCTCTACAGTAACACAGCGGTAAGGATAAACCACCATCTCTACAGTAACACAGCGGTAAGGATAAACCACCATCTCTACAGTAACACAGCAGTAAGGATAAACCACCACCTCTACAGTAACACAGCAGTAAGGATAAACCACCACCTCTACAGTAACACAGCAGTAAGGATAAACCACCACCTCTACAGTAACACAGCAGTAATGATAAACCACCATCTCTACAGTAACACAGCAGTAAGGATAAACCACCACCTCTACAGTAACACAGCAGTAATGATAAACCACCATCTCTACAGTAACACAGCAGTAAGGATAAACCACCACCTCTACAGTAACACAGCGGTAAGGATAAACCACCATCTCTACAGTAACACAGCGGTAAGGATAAACCACCATCTCTACAGTAACACAGCAGTAAGGATAAACCACCACCTCTACAGTAACACAGCAGTAATGATAAACCACCATCTCTACAGTAACACAGCAGTAAGGATAAACCACCATCTCTACAGTAACACAGCAGTAAGGATAAACCACCATCTCTACAGTAACACAGCGGTAAGGATAAACCACCATCTCTACAGTAACACAGCAGTAAGGATAAACCACCACCTCTACAGTAACACAGCAGTAAGGATAAACCACCACCTCTACAGTAACACAGCAGTAAGGATAAACCACCACCTCTACAGTAACACAGCAGTAATGATAAACCACCATCTCTACAGTAACACAGCAGTAAGGATAAACCACCACCTCTACAGTAACACAGCAGTAAGGATAAACCACCACCTCTACAGTAACACAGCAGTAATGATAAACCACCATCTCTACAGTAACACAGCAGTAAGGATAAACCACCACCTCTACAGTAACACAGCAGTAAGGATGAACCACCATCTCTACAGTAACACAGCGGTAAGGAAACATCACCACCTAACAGAACTTTTGAGAATATACACATACTCTGCCTAGTCCAGGATAACTGTACCTCTGGGAAATTGGCCCCATAGTGTCATGATGAAAATGCCAGTTACTATTGAACAGAAGTTGATTTCTCCTTTAATACCGATCCTGGGTAGACTTTAAAGACAGCTTGGGGAAATATAACTGCTCAAACAACATACTGGTAATATCTAAAAATATAGATCCGATGTCTTTTTATTGTTACCAGTGTAAACCACCAACACCAGCCACTATAACTGGAGCTATGAGAGTATACAAACAGTCGCACTGTGAAATGTTTTTACTGAACAGTACATGATTCCCCCTTTCATACCGACCCTGGGTAGACTTCAAAGGCAGATATGGCAGAAATAAAACAGCATATAAACAGACAAACACAAAACAATAAAACACAAGATAACACTTACCATTCTATGAAAGTTTAATACATTAACACTTACTGTGCTATGCTAGTTTAATAGATTAACACTTACTGTGCTATGCTAGTTTAATACATTACCACTTACTGTGCTATGCTAGTTTAATAGATTAACACTTACTGTGCTATGCTAGTTTAATACATTAACACGTACTGTGCTATGCTAGTTTAATACATTACCACTTACTGTGCTATGCTAGTTTAATACATTACCACTTACTGTGCTATGCTAGTTTAATACATTAACACTTACTGTGCTATGCTAGTTTAATACATTAACACGTACTGTGCTATGCTAGTTTAATACATTACCACGTACTGTGCTATGCTAGTTTAATACATTACCACGTACTGTGCTATGCTAGTTTAATACATTAACACGTACTGTGCTATGCTAGTTTAATACATTAACACGTACTGTGCTATGCTAGTTTAATACATTACCACTTACTGTGCTATGCTAGTTTAATACATTACCACTTACTGTGCTATGCTAGTTTAATACATTAACACTTACTGTGCTATGCTAGTTTAATACATTAACACGTACTGTGCTATGCTAGTTTAATACATTAACACTTACTGTGCTATGCTAGTTTAATACATTAACACGTACTGTACTATGCTAGTTTAATACATTAACACTTACTGTGCTATGCTAGTTTAATACATTAACACTTACTGTGCTATGCTAGTTTAATACATTACCACTTACTGTGCTATGCTAGTTTAATACATTACCACTTACTGTGCTATGCTAGTTTAATACATTACCACTTACTGTGCTATGCTAGTTTAATACATTAACACTTACTGTGCTATGCTAGTTTAATAGTGCAATTCTTGAAATGCTGAATCATTGCCTCTGCATCGTCAGTGGCTGATCCCTTTGATACCATATCATTTCTGGTGAGGTCGAAGGCTCTAAGGGTTGATTCTGCTGACAGTTCCTTATAGATAGTCTCTGGATGAATCCCAAATGGCACCCTATTCCCTATGGGCCCTGGTTAAAGGTAGTGCGGTTTATAGGGAATAGGTTGCCATTCGGAACTCAGGCTCTGTGTGACATTTCTCCCTACCTGCAGGGCTCTGCTGCTATTTGTAGGACCTACACTTAAATACCTCGGCCTCTCTCTCTCTCTCTAACGTTCTCTCTGTTTCTCCCTACGTCTCGACCCTCTAGATCTTTTTCTCGGCCTCTCTCTCTCTCTATGTGTCCCTCGCTGTCTCTGTCTATGTGTCCCTCGCTGTCTCTCTCTATGTGTCCCTCGCTGTCTCTCTCTATGTGTCCCTCGCTGTCTCTGTCTATGTGTCCCTCGCTGTCTCTCTCTATGTGTCCCTCGCTGTCTCTCTCTATGTGTCCCTCGCTGTCTCTCTCTATGTGTCCCTCGCTGTCTCTCTCTATGTGTCCCTCGCTGTCTCTGTCTATGTGTCCCTCGCTGTCTCTGTCTATGTGTCCCTCGCTGTCTCTCTCTATGTGTCCCTCGCTGTCTCTGTCTATGTGTCCCTCGCTGTCTCTCTCTATGTGTCCCTCGCTGTCTCTCTCTATGTGTCCCTCGCTGTCTCTGTCTATGTGTCCCTCGCTGTCTCTCTCTATGTGTCCCTCGCTGTCTCTCTCTATGTGTCCCTCGCTGTCTCTGTCTATGTGTCCCTCGCTGTCTCTCTCTATGTGTCCCTCGCTGTCTCTCTCTATGTGTCCCTCGCTGTCTCTCTCTATGTGTCCCTCGCTGTCTCTGTCTATGTGTCCCTCGCTGTCTCTCTCTATGTGTCCCTCGCTGTCTCTCTCTATGTGTCCCTCGCTGTCTCGCTCTATGTGTCCCTCGCTGTCTCTGTCTATGTGTCCCTCGCTGTCTCTCTCTATGTGTCCCTCGCTGTCTCTCTCTATGTGTCCCTCGCTGTCTCTGTCTGTGTCCCTCGCTGTCTCTGTCTGTGTCCCTCGCTGTCTCTCTCTATGTGTCCCTCGTTGTCTCTCTCTATGTGTCCCTCGTTGTCTCTCTCTATGTGTCCCTCGCTGTCTCTCTCTATGTGTCTCTCGCTGTCTCTCTCTATGTGTCCCTCGCTGTCTCTCTCTATGTGTCCCTCGCTGTCTCTGTCTATGTGTCCCTCGCTGTCTCTGTCTATGTGTCCCTCGCTGTCTCTGTCTATGTGTCCCTCGCTGTCTCTCTCTATGTGTCCCTCGCTGTCTCTGTGTCCCTCGCTGTCTCTCTCTATGTGTCCCTCGCTGTCTCTCTCTATGTGTCCCTCGCTGTCTCTCTCTATGTGTCCCTCGCTGTCTCTCTCTATGTGTCCCTCGCTGTCTCTCTCTATGTGTCCCTCGCTGTCTCTGTCTATGTGTCCCTCGCTGTCTCTCTCTATGTGTCCCTCGCTGTCTCTCTCTATGTGTCCCTCGCTGTCTCTGTCTATGTGTCCCTCGCTGTCTCTGTCTATGTGTCCCTCGCTGTCTCTGTCTATGTGTCCCTCGCTGTCTCTGTCTAT
Source organism: Salvelinus alpinus (assembly GCF_045679555.1). Lineage (NCBI taxonomy): Eukaryota > Metazoa > Chordata > Actinopteri > Salmoniformes > Salmonidae > Salvelinus > Salvelinus alpinus. Next base: position 53,242,182 of record NC_092097.1, read on the forward strand.
GTGTCCCTCGCTGTCTCTGTCTATGTGTCCCTCGCTGTCTCTGTCTATGTGTCCCTCGCTGTCTCTGTCTATGTGTCCCTCGTTGTCTCTCTCTATGTGTCCCTCGTTGTCTCTCTCTATGTGTCCCTCGCTGTCTCTCTCTATGTGTCCCTCGCTGTCTCTCTCTATGTGTCCCTCGCTGTCTCTCTCTATGTGTCCCTCGCTGTCTCTGTCTATGTGTCCCTCGTTGTCTCTCTCTATGTGTCCCTCGTTGTCTCTCTCTATGTGTCCCTCGCTGTCTCTCTCTATGTGTCCCTCGCTGTCTCTCTCTATGTGTCCCTCGCTGTCTCTGTCTATGTGTCCCTCGCTGTCTCTGTCTATGTGTCCCTCGCTGTCTCTGTCTATGTGTCCCTCGCTGTCTCTGTCTATGTGTCCCTCGCTGTCTCTGTCTATGTGTCCCTCGCTGTCTCTGTCTATGTGTCCCTCGCTGTCTCTGTCTATGTGTCCCTCGCTGTCTCTCTCTATGTGTCCCTCGCTGTCTCTCTCTATGTGTCCCTCGCTGTCTCTGTCTATGTGTCCCTCGCTGTCTCTGTCTATGTGTCCCTCGCTGTCTCTCTCTATGTGTCCCTCGCTGTCTCTGTCTATGTGTCCCTCGCTGTCTCTCTCTATGTGTCCCTCGCTGTCTCTGTCTATGTGTCCCTCGCTGTCTCTCTCTATGTGTCCCTCGCTGTCTCTGTCTATGTGTCCCTCGCTGTCTCTCTCTGTGTCCCTCGCTGTCTCTGTCTATGTGTCCCTCGCTGTCTCTGTCTATGTGTCCCTCGCTGTCTCTCTCTATGTGTCCCTCGCTGTCTCTCTCTATGTGTCCCTCGCTCTCTCTCTCTATGTGTCCCTCGCTCTCTCTCTCTATGTGTCCCTCGCTGTCTCTCTCTATGTGTCCCTCGCTGTCTCTGTCTATGTGTCCCTCGCTCTCTCTCTCTATGTGTCCCTCGCTGTCTCTCTCTATGTGTCCCTCGCTCTCTCTCTCTATGTGTCCCTCGCTGTCTCTGTCTATGTGTCCCTCCCTCTCTCTATGTGTCCCTCGCTGTCTCTGTCTATGTGTCCCTCCCTCTCTCTCTCTATGTGTCCCTCGCTGTCTCTGTCTATGTGTCCCTCGCTGTCTCTCTCTCTGTGTCCCTCGCTGTCTCTCTCTGTGTCCCTCGCTGTCTCTCTCTGTGTCCCTCGCTGTCTCTGTCTATGTGTCCCTCGCTGTCTCTCTCTATGTGTCCCTCGCTGTCTCTGTCTATGTGTCCCTCGCTGTCTCTGTCTATGTGTCCCTCGCTGTCTCTCTCTATGTGTCCCTCGCTGTCTCTCTCTATGTGTCCCTCGCTGTCTCTCTCTATGTGTCCCTCGCTGTCTCTGTCTATGTGTCCCTCGCTGTCTCTCTCTATGTGTCCCTCGCTGTCTCTGTCTATGTGTCCCTCGCTGTCTCTGTCTATGTGTCCCTCGCTGTCTCTCTCTATGTGTCCCTCGCTGTCTCTGTCTATGTGTCCCTCGCTCTCTCTCTATGTGTCCCTCGCTGTCTCTGTCTATGTGTCCCTCGCTGTCTCTCTCTATGTGTCCCTCGCTGTCTCTGTCTATGTGTCCCTCGCTCTCTCTCTCTATGTGTCCCTCGCTGTCTCTCTCTATGTGTCCCTCGCTCTCTCTCTCTATGTGTCCCTCGCTGTCTCTGTCTATGTGTCCCTCCCTCTCGCTCTCTATGTGTCCCTCGCTGTCTCTGTCTAGGTGTCCCTCCCTCTCTCTATGTGTCCCTCGCTGTCTCTGTCTATGTGTCCCTCGCTGTCTCTCTCTCTGTGTCCCTCGCTGTCTCTCTCTGTGTCCCTCGCTGTCTCTCTCTATGTGTCCCTCGCTGTCTCTCTCTATGTGTCCCTCGCTGTCTCTCTCTCTGTGTCCCTCGCTGTCTCTCTCTCTGTGTCCCTCGCTGTCTCTCTCTCTGTGTCCCTCGCTGTCTCTCTCTCTGTGTCCCTCGCTGTCTCTCTCTATGTGTCCCTCGCTGTCTCTCTCTCTGTGTCCCTCGCTGTCTCTCTCTATGTGTCCCTCGCTGTCTCTCTCTATGTGTCCCTCGCTGTCTCTCTCTCTGTGTCCCTCGCTGTCTCTCTCTATGTGTCCCTCGCTGTCTCTGTCTATGTGTCCCTCGCTGTCTCTCTCTGTGTCCCTCGCTGTCTCTCTCTATGTGTCCCTCGCTGTCTCTCTCTATGTGTCCCTCGCTGTCTCTCTCTCTGTGTCCCTCGCTGTCTCTCTCTATGTGTCCCTCGCTGTCTCTCTCTCTGTGTCCCTCGCTGTCTCTCTCTCTGTGTCCCTCGCTGTCTCTCTCTATGTGTCCCTCGCTGTCTCTCTCTATGTGTCCCTCGCTGTCTCTCTCTCTGTGTCCCTCGCTGTCTCTCTCTATGTGTCCCTCGCTGTCTCTCTCTCTGTGTCCCTCGCTGTCTCTGTCTGTGTCCCTCGCTGTCTCTCTCTATGTTTCCCTCGCTGTCTCTCTCTATGTGTCCCTCGCTGTCTCTGTCTATGTGTCCCTCCCTCTCTCTCTCTATGTCCTCTTGATCTTTCTCTCTGTCTCTCTCTTTCTCTTTCTCTTTCTCTCTTTCTGTCTTTCTTTCATTTAAATTCAAAGGGCTTTATTGTCATGTGAAACATTTGTTTACATTGCCAAAGCAAATGGAAAAGACAAACTTTCTCCCTCTCTTCCTCTTGGTTGCTCTTGTTCTCCCACTCTATCTCTCCCTCTCTACTGCCGGATAACTGAAGCAGTAGTAGAATTGTGTGGTGCTAATCATTTGCCTTGTTGGCTATTAATTTATTCACGTAATTTCATTGTTAATTTCATTAACTAACGGGAGGAGGAGGAGGAGGCGTGTGTGTGTAAAGTTTTTACTATGTTTGAATATCCATACTAGCATAACTCCCGTTGTGATTGTTTCATATTTCTGACAATGAATGTTACCAGATCTTCAACCTAATATTAGATAAAGGCAATCTGAGTGAACAAATAACACAACATATCGATACTTATTTTATTTATTTAATTAACAAAGTTATGCAACATCCAATGCCCCTGTGTGAAAAAGTAACTGCCCCCCTTACACTCAATAACTGCTGTAGGCTGTACTTGGAATGCATGTGCAACAGTATGCTAAAATGACTGAGTTATATCACTGTCTGTCTCTGCAGAGCCTCTCAGCGGTCACCCATCCTACCATCAGCCCTGCACAGTACACAGCATAACCTATTAGATAACAGACCTCTACTCTGTCACCCATCCTACCATCAGCCCTGCACAGTACACAGCATAACCTATTAGATAACAGACCTCTACTCTGTCACCCATCCTACCATCAGCCCTGCACAGTACACAGCATAACCTATTAGATAACAGACCTCTACTCTGTCACCCATCCTACCATCAGCCCTGCACAGTACACAGCATAACCTATTAGATAACAGACCTCTACTCTGTCACCCATCCTACCATCAGCCCTGCACAGTACACAGCATAACCTATTAGATAACAGACCTCTACTCTGTCACCCATCCTACCATCAGCCCTGCACAGTACACAGCATAACCTATTAGATAACAGACCTCTACTCTGTCACCCATCCTACCATCAGCCCTGCACAGTACACAGCAGAACCTACTGGATAACAGACCTCTACTCTGTCACCCATCCTACCATCAGCCCTGCACAGTACACAGCAGAACCTACTGGATAACAGACCTCTACTCTGTCACCCATCCTACCATCAGCCCTGCACAGTACACAGCAGAACCTTCTGGATAACAGACCTCTACTCTGTCACCCATCCTACCATCAGCCCTGCACAGTACACAGCAGAACCTACTGGATAACAGACCTCTACTCTGTCACCCATCCTACCATCAGCCCTGCACAGTACACAGCAGAACCTACTGGATAACAGACCTCTACTCTGTCACCCATCCTACCATCAGCCCTGCACAGTACACAGCAGAACCTACTGGATAACAGACCTCTACTCTGTCACCCATCCTACCATCAGCCCTGCACAGTACACAGCAGAACCTACTGGATAACAGACCTCTACTCTGTCACCCATCCTACCATCAGCCCTGCACAGTACACAGCAGAACCTACTGGATAACAGACCTCTACTCTGTCACCCATCCTACCATCAGCCCTGCACAGTACACAGCAGAACCTACTGGATAACAGACCTCTACTCTGTCACCCATCCTACCATCAGCCCTGCACAGTACACAGCAGAACCTACTGGATAACAGACCTCTACTCTGTCACCCATCCTACCATCAGCCCTGCACAGTACACAGCATAACCTATTAGATAACAGACCTCTACTCTGTCACCCATCCTACCATCAGCCCTGCACAGTACACAGCATAACCTATTAGATAACAGACCTCTACTCTGTCACCCATCCTACCATCAGCCCTGCACAGTACACAGCATAACCTATTAGATAACAGACCTCTACTCTGTCACCCATCCTACCATCAGCCCTGCAGAGTACACAGCAGAACCTACTGGATAACAGACCTCTACTCTGTCACCCATCCTACCATCAGCCCTGCACAGTACACAGCAGAACCTACTGGATAACAGACCTCTACTCTGTCACCCATCCTACCATCAGCCTTGCACAGTACACAGTAGAACCTATTAGATAACAGACCTCTACTCTGTCACCCATCCTACCATCAGCCCTGGACAGTACACAGCATAACCTATTAGATAACAGACCTCTACTCTGTCACCCATCCTACCATCAGCCTTGCACAGTACACAGTATAACCTATTAGATAACAGACCTCTACTCTGTCACCCATCCCACCATCAGCCCTGCACAGTACACAGCAGAACCTACTGGATAACAGACCTCTACTCTGTCACCCATCCTACCATCAGCCCTGCACAGTACACAGCAGAACCTACTGGATAACAGACCTCTACTCTGTCACCCATCCTACCATCAGCCCTGCACAGTACACAGCAGAACCTACTGGATAACAGACCTCTACTCTGTCACCCATCCTACCATCAGCCCTGCACAGTACACAGCAGAACCTACTGGATAACAGACCTCTACTCTGTCACCCATCCTACCATCAGCCCTGCACAGTACACAGCATAACCTATTAGATAACAGACCTCTACTCTGTCACCCATCCTACCATCAGCCCTGCACAGTACACAGCATAACCTATTAGATAACAGACCTCTACTCTGTCACCCATCCTACCATCAGCCCTGCACAGTACACAGCATAACCTATTAGATAACAGACCTCTACTCTGTCACCCATCCTACCATCAGCCCTGCACAGTACACAGCAGAACCTACTGGATAACAGACCTCTACTCTGTCACCCATCCTACCATCAGCCCTGCACAGTACACAGCAGAACCTACTGGATAACAGACCTCTACTCTGTCACCCATCCTACCATCAGCCTTGCACAGTACACAGTATAACCTATTAGATAACAGACCTCTACTCTGTCACCCATCCTACCATCAGCCCTGGACAGTACACAGCATAACCTATTAGATAACAGACCTCTACTCTGTCACCCATCCTACCATCAGCCTTGCACAGTACACAGTATAACCTATTAGATAACAGACCTCTACTCTGTCACCCATCCCACCATCAGCCCTGCACAGTACACAGCAGAACCTACTGGATAACAGACCTCTACTCTGTCACCCATCCTACCATCAGCCCTGCACAGTACACAGGATAACCTATTAGATAACAGACCTCTACTCTGTCACCCATCCTACCATCAGCCTTGCACAGTACACAGTATAACCTATTAGATAACAGACCTCTACTCTGTCACCCATCCTACCATCAGCCCTGCACAGTACACAGCAGAATCTATTAGATAACAGACCTCGACTCTGTCACCCATCCTACCATCAGCCCTGCACAGTACACAGCAGAACCTATTAGATAACAGACCTCTACTCTGTCACCCATCCTACCATCAGCCCTGCACAGTACACAGCATAACCTATTAGATAACAGACCTCTACTCTGTCACCCATCCTACCATCAGCCCTGCACAGTACACAGCATAACCTATTAGATAACAGACCTCTACTCTGTCACCCATCCTACCATCAGCCCTGCACAGTACACAGCATAACCTACTGGATAACAGACCTCTACTCTGTCACCCATCCTACCATCAGCCCTGCACAGTACACAGCAGAACCTACTGGATAACAGACCTCTACTCTGTCACCCATCCTACCATCAGCCCTGCACAGTACACAGCAGAACCTACTGGATAACAGACCTCTACTCTGTCACCCATCCTACCATCAGCCCTGCACAGTACACAGCAGAACCTACTGGATAACAGACCTCTACTCTGTCACCCATCCTACCATCAGCCCTGCACAGTACACAGCAGAACCTACTGGATAACAGACCTCTACTCTGTCACCCATCCTACCATCAGCCCTGCACAGTACACAGCAGAACCTACTGGATAACAGACCTCTACTCTGTCACCCATCCTACCATCAGCCCTGCACAGTACACAGCAGAACCTACTGGATAACAGACCTCTACTCTGTCACCCATCCTACCATCAGCCCTGCACAGTACACAGCAGAACCTACTGGATAACAGACCTCTACTCTGTCACCCATCCTACCATCAGCCCTGCACAGTACACAGCAGAACCTACTGGATAACAGACCTCTACTCTGTCACCCATCCTACCATCAGCCCTGCACAGTACACAGCAGAACCTACTGGATAACAGACCTCTACTCTGTCACCCATCCTACCATCAGCCCTGCACAGTACACAGCAGAACCTACTGGATAACAGACCTCTACTCTGTCACCCATCCTACCATCAGCCCTGCACAGTACACAGCAGAACCTACTGGATAACAGACCTCTACTCTGTCACCCATCCTACCATCAGCCCTGCACAGTACACAGCAGAACCTACTGGATAACAGACCTCTACTCTGTCACCCATCCTACCATCAGCCCTGCACAGTACACAGCAGAACCTACTGGATAACAGACCTCTACTCTGTCACCCATCCTACCATCAGCCCTGCACAGTACACAGCAGAACCTACTGGATAACAGACCTCTACTCTGTCACCCATCCTACCATCAGCCCTGCACAGTACACAGCAGAACCTACTGGATAACAGACCTCTACTCTGTCACCCATCCTACCATCAGCCCTGCACAGTACACAGCAGAACCTATTAGATAACAGACCTCTACTCTGTCACCCATCCTACCATCAGCCCTGCACAGTACACAGCATAACCTATTAGATAACAGACCTCTACTCTGTCACCCATCCTACCATCAGCCCTGCACAGTACACAGCATAACCTATTAGATAACAGACCTCTACTCTGTCACCCATCCTACCATCAGCCCTGCACAGTACACAGCAGAACCTACTGGATAACAGACCTCTACTCTGTCACCCATCCTACCATCAGCCCTGCACAGTACACAGCAGAACCTACTGGATAACAGACCTCTACTCTGTCACCCATCCCACCATCAGCCCTGCACAGTACACAGCAGAACCTACTGGATAACAGACCTCTACTCTGTCACCCATCCTACCATCAGCCTTGCACAGTACACAGTATAACCTATTAGATAACAGACCTCTACTCTGTCACCCATCCTACCATCAGCCCTGGACAGTACACAGCATAACCTATTAGATAACAGACCTCTACTCTGTCACCCATCCTACCATCAGCCTTGCACAGTACACAGTATAACCTATTAGATAACAGACCTCTACTCTGTCACCCATCCCACCATCAGCCCTGCACAGTACACAGCAGAACCTACTGGATAACAGACCTCTACTCTGTCACCCATCCTACCATCAGCCCTGCACAGTACACAGCAGAACCTACTGGATAACAGACCTCTACTCTGTCACCCATCCTACCATCAGCCCTGCACAGTACACAGCAGAACCTACTGGATAACAGACCTCTACTCTGTCACCCATCCTACCATCAGCCCTGCACAGTACACAGCAGAACCTACTGGATAACAGACCTCTACTCTGTCACCCATCCTACCATCAGCCCTGCACAGTACACAGCATAACCTATTAGATAACAGACCTCTACTCTGTCACCCATCCTACCATCAGCCCTGCACAGTACACAGCATAACCTATTAGATAACAGACCTCTACTCTGTCACCCATCCTACCATCAGCCCTGCACAGTACACAGCATAACCTATTAGATAACAGACCTCTACTCTGTCACCCATCCTACCATCAGCCCTGCACAGTACACAGCAGAACCTACTGGATAACAGACCTCTACTCTGTCACCCATCCTACCATCAGCCCTGCACAGTACACAGCAGAACCTACTGGATAACAGACCTCTACTCTGTCACCCATCCTACCATCAGCCTTGCACAGTACACAGCAGAACCTACTGGATAACAGACCTCTACTCTGTCACCCATCCTACCATCAGCCCTGCACAGTACACAGCATAACCTATTAGATAACAGACCTCTACTCTGTCACCCATCCTACCATCAGCCTTGCACAGTACACAGTATAACCTATTAGATAACAGACCTCTACTCTGTCACCCATCCCACCATCAGCCCTGCACAGTACACAGCAGAACCTACTGGATAACAGACCTCTACTCTGTCACCCATCCTACCATCAGCCCTGCACAGTACACAGCATAACCTATTAGATAACAGACCTCTACTCTGTCACCCATCCTACCATCAGCCTTGCACAGTACACAGTATAACCTATTAGATAACAGACCTCTACTCTGTCACCCATCCTACCATCAGCCCTGCACAGTACACAGCATAACCTATTAGATAACAGACCTCTACTCTGTCACCCATCCTACCATCAGCCCTGCACAGTACACAGCAGAACCTACTGGATAACAGACCTCTACTCTGTCACCCATCCTACCATCAGCCCTGCACAGTACACAGCAGAACCTACTGGATAACAGACCTCTACTCTGTCACCCATCCTACCATCAGCCTTGCACAGTACACAGTATAACCTATTAGATAACAGACCTCTACTCTGTCACCCATCCTACCATCAGCCCTGGACAGTACACAGCATAACCTATTAGATAACAGACCTCTACTCTGTCACCCATCCTACCATCAGCCTTGCACAGTACACAGTATAACCTATTAGATAACAGACCTCTACTCTGTCACCCATCCCACCATCAGCCCTGCACAGTACACAGCAGAACCTACTGGATAACAGACCTCTACTCTGTCACCCATCCTACCATCAGCCCTGCACAGTACACAGGATAACCTATTAGATAACAGACCTCTACTCTGTCACCCATCCTACCATCAGCCTTGCACAGTACACAGTATAACCTATTAGATAACAGACCTCTACTCTGTCACCCATCCTACCATCAGCCCTGCACAGTACACAGCATAACCTATTAGATAACAGACCTCTACTCTGTCACCCATCCTACCATCAGCCCTGGACAGTACACAGCATAACCTATTAGATAACAGACCTCTACTCTGTCACCCATCCTGCCATCAGCCCTGCACAGTACACAGCATAACCTATTAGATAACAGACCTCTACTCTGTCACCCATCCTACCATCAGCCCTGCACAGTACACAGCATAACCTATTAGATAACAGACCTCTACTCTGTCACCCATCCTACCATCAGCCCTGGACAGTACACAGCATAACCTATTAGATAACAGACCTCTACTCTGTCACCCATCCTACCATGCCTCTCTCTACTCTGTAACTCTGTGGGCACTGAAGCGTAGAAGTCAGTCACAGACTGCAGACTCACCATTCAGGAAGAAAACCCATCTAGCTAGAAGAGATTAGACCCTCTCTGTCTCTGTCTCTCTGACTGAAGATTATTTTGAGCTATAAGGCAAGTGAATGGTTCACAGGTGCCATTAATCTCTATACAGCACCTCGCATCTCATTTAGAGACGTCTCCATACGCTGAGAAGCTACGTCTCCTTTCTCACAAGTAGTGGGACTCACTGATCGGTAGCTAAATTGCCTTTTTCTATAATTTCAGGGTCCAGAAATACATAATTGAGCGGGAACCCCTTTTTGACAGTAAATTAAGCCCTCATTCAAGTGCGGAGTTTCTTAGTGAACATGGGAAACATCAGCAAAAATGCAATACAGTGGAAAATCAGTTAGTAGTGGAAGCATATTTCCTTGTCAGCCTTCATTAGTGTTCCGGAACGTACAGGGATTCTAATGCTAACGTTCCATTATGTTCCGGGTTCTAAAAAGAATCTCTACTGTAATCATCCACAGTGTCAACCCGGTTCATAGAAAATACAGAGAAAATAAGTTAGCCGGGTCTTTATCTTGAGGCTGATTCATTGAAAGATTAAAGTTAACAACAACTCCAGAGGACAGGCTGGATAATGCTTTAGTCCAAGAGTTCCCAAACCTTTTCACTCAGGTTCCCCTAGCAGCATTGGAGAACATCCTGCACCATGTCTGTATCGACGACTGTATCGTCTCCTGCTTTCACCGGTAGGCCTATTCTTACACTTCACACTTCAAAGTCATTTGACTATATTTCTCATAGTGATTCAGGAGTAACATTAAAACGGAATCATATTCCCCACCAACATTAGACAACTAAACAGAAAACAAAGAAACTCTAATTGTTGTAATAAGTAAATGAAATCAATGAGAGAATAGTCAGATCAACTGGTCATTTAAATAGCAGTGCAGACGACACTTTTGCTAAGAGATGTATTATAGGTAATGAATGTGTAGGGGACTTCTGACATTCCACAGACATTGTTGTGCAGCAGAAAGATCAGCATACCCCAAATTCTGAGGTTGTGAGTTCAAATCCCAGGGTGGGGTTTCATATTGAAAAGTCAGTACTAAGTTGTCATTGTTTAAAGATTTGAGCACTATTTTATATGAACAGCATATCACTTACCCTAAACCCCCGATACCATTTAATTACTTTAATTATAATGATTTCTGACACTCGGGAGCTTCAGGGGACCATGAAACAACATCCCAAGAACATGCTAAAAACGTCCTGGGAACAAACAGGGAACTAGAAAAAGGTCCCCCCAAAAAAACGTTCCCTTGGGAACATCACACGACATTCAAAGAACTTGTCAAATGAACGTCCTGAGATGGTCCTGTCATGATCCTCAGTGACGTCCTGTGAACGTACAGAAAACGTTCCCTTAGAGCGTACTCAGAACATCAGAGGGATAAGGTCACACTGAAACCCTTAAGAGACCTAATGGGAACGTCGCTGAATGTCCTTAGGACGTCCTCTGTTTGCTGGGTACACGTCCCAGCATCCTATGCAGCAGCTGTGGAGCGTTCTTCCGGCGTTGGAGGGCATATCTTCAGACCAGATCACTGCTCAATGTTCGTCAAGCTTTTTGAAACTGATGTTGTTGTTTTTTTATGTAACAAGGTATCTTGTTCTCTTTAGTGAGACAGTAAAGTATGAGCTGCATATTGTGAACAAAGTCAGAATAATAAGGCAAATAGATACATGTTAAGTTGTTTGTTACCTCAAACTAAACCACAAAGTACATTCACAACCATTTTCAAATACATAACAAATAACACTGCTTTCAAATACTTCCAGCGATATGTAATTGAAGTAATTGTAAACACATGCCAACATTTTCCTAATACTATTTTCAAATACATTCCAATATTCAACTAGTTGTTCTTTATATTTGCTTTGTCTTGAAAAGTAATGGAGATAATGAAATAGTATTTGAACCCACGTCTGGCATGCATAACAGGCATTTACAATTTAGCCTATTCACTGATCCAGAGTGACTTACAGAAGCAATAAGATCTAAGTGCCTTGCTCAAGGGAGACACACACACACACACATACGCACACACACACACACATGCACACACACACGCACAAATCCAGTCTGCTGAATGCCAAAATGCCAGGACGAGTTACCTGTTGAAAATTATTGAATTAGACCACAGTTGAAGGTTAGCATTCCAAATGGAACCCTATATCGTGCACTACTTTTGACCAGCGCCCATAAGGAAGTAGTGTACTATATAGGGAATAGGGTGCCGTTTGGGACGAACTCACCGAGATAAAGAAAGATGGATAGGTTATATGCCACACTTCACATTATAATACCGCACCACTCGACGCTCCCTTTGACTGATTTGACATTATATCTGAGATAATGGCAAACAGAGCAGCTTCTTGGAGAGGAGAGGAGTTAAAAGAGAGGAGGAAAATAGTGACATAATCCACTTGAATGCCAACGTGAGGGTAATGTTTATTGTATCTGACAATGTGTGTGTGTGTGTGTGTGTGTGTGTGTGTGTGTGTGTGTGTGTGTGTGTGTGTGTGTGTGTGTGTGTGTGTGTGTGTGTGTCTGTCTGCTTGTTCATGTGCGATCAGTGAAACAAGGAGAACAGAACAGGTGAAAGGGCCTCTCGGAGTACTATCTGAGTCAGCGATATACTTCAAATATGAACCAGCCTGGGGATATGAGGTCTAGCCTACTGTAACCACTCTGATCTCTTCAAAAATTCATGTGCCTTTTAGTGCAACAGGCTCAGACTGTCTAGGCATAGACTCTCACTACAATCGTCTGCAGAGATTCCCATTGACAAGCTGTTACTGTCAGAGTTTCTGCCTGAATACACCAACGTGAGTTGAAAGACGATTGGGTGCCACTTCTCCGGCCCAGATTAAGACTATTCCTGGATTTAAAAGGACATCCATTTGAGATATTCCAGCAGTTTTTAGTCAAGGAGTTGGCGTGATATAGGTCCAGAAAGTCAGCCTTGTGTATGAATTATTGTTATGCATCCATGCATTTTTTTTTAAATCCGAGCTGTCATCTACTGCACGGATACATGAGGTTGAGGTGTTTTTAGACTCATTTATGATGATCGTGTAGAGTTCAACTTGGATCAGATTTGTCTGATGAGGAGAAGAGGTCTGTTTTTGCATGACTTTCTTTGTGTAATACCAATTTAAATGCTATGCATGTATTCAGACCCCTTGACCCTTCCACATTTTGTTAAGTTACAGACTTATTTTAAAATGGATGAAGAAAAAAAATCCCCCTCATCAATCTACACATAATACCCCATAATGACAAATCGAAAACAGGTTTTTAGACATTTTTGCAAATGTATTAAACAGAAAAAACAGAAATACCTTATTTACATAGAGTAAGTATTCAGACCCTTTGCTATGAGACTCAAAATTGAGCTCAGGTGCATCCTGTTTCCATTGATCATCCTTGAGCTGTTACTATAACTTGATTGGAGTCCACCTGTGGTAAAGTCAATTGATTGGACATGACTTGGAAAGGCACACACCTATCTATATATGGACCCACAGTTGACAGTGCATGTCAGAGCAAAAACCAAGCCATGAAGTCGAAGGAATTGTCCGTAAAGCTTCGAGACAGGATTGTGTGAAGGCACAGATCTGGGGAAGGGTACCAAAATATTTATGCAGCATTGAAGGTCCCCAAGAACACAGTGGCCTCCATCATTCTTAAATGGAAGATGTTTGGAACCACCAAGACTCTTCCTAGAGCTGGCCGCCCGGCCAAACTGAGCAATCGGGGGAGAAGGGACTTGGTCAGAGAGGTAACCAAGAACCTGATGGTCACTCTGACAGGGCTCCAGAGTTCCTCTGTGGAGATGGGAGAACCTTCCAGAAGGACAACCATCTCTGCAGCACTCCACCAATCAGGCCTTTATGGTAGAGTGGCCAGACGGAAGCCACTCCACAGCAAAAGGCACATGACAGCCCGCTTGGAGTTTGCCAAAAGGCACCTAAAGGACTTTCAGACCATGAGAAACAAGATTATCTGGTCTCATGAAACCAAGATTGAACTCCTTTGCCTGAATGCCAAGTGTCACGTCTGGAGGAAACCTGGCACCATCCCAACGGTGTTTTTCCACCATCCCAACGATGTTTTTCAGCTGCAGAGACTGGGAGACTAGTCAAGATCGAAGGACAGATGAACGGAGCAAAGTACAGAGAGATCCTTGATGAAAACCTGCTCCAGAGCGCACAGGACCTCAGACTGGGGCGAAGGTTCACCTTCCAACAGGACAGGATGCACCTGAGCTCAATTTCGAGTCTCATAGTAAATGGTCTGAATACTTACTTTAATACATTTGCAAAAATGTCTAAAAACCTGTTTTCGCTTTGTCATTATGGGGTATTGTGTGTAGATTGATGAGGATAAAAAAAATGTAATTTCATCCATTTTAGAATAAGGCTGTAATGTAACAAAATGTGGAAAGGGGAAGGAGTCTGAATACTTTCTGATGCTACGGTCACAAGACGCAGGCCTTGGTAATGCCGTACATACCTACACGTAAGCTACGGTCACAAGACGCAGGCCTCCTAACTGTCCCTAGAATGTCTAAGCAAACAGCTGGAGGCAGGGCTTTCTCCTATAGAGCTCCATTTTTATGGAATGGTCTACCTACCCATGTCAGAGACGCAGACTCAGTCTCAACCTTTAAGTCTTTATTGAAGACTCATCTCTTCAGTAGGTCCTATGATTGAGTGTAGTCTGGCTCAGGAGTGTGAAGGTGAACGGAAAGGCACTGGAGCAACGAACCGACCTTGCTGTCTCTGCCTGGCCGGTTCCCCTCTCTCCACTGGGATTCTCTGCCTCTAACCCTATTACAGGGGCTGAGTCAATGGCTTACTGGTGCTCTTCCATGCCGTCCCTAGGAGGGGTGCGTCACTTGAGTGGGTTGAGTCACTGACGTGATCTTCCTGTCTGGGTTGGCGCCCCCCCTTGGGTTGTGCCGTGGCGGAGATCTTTGTGGGCTATACTCAGACTTGTCTCAGGATGGTAAGTTGGGGGTTGAAGATATCCCTCTAGTGGTGTGGGGGCTGTACTTTGGCAAAGTGGGTGTGGTTATATCCTGCCTGTTTGGCCCTGTTAGGGGGTATCGTTGGACGGGGCCACAGTGTCTCCCGAACCCTCCTGTCTCAGCCTCCAGTATTTATGCTGCAGTAGTTTATGTGTCGGGGGGCTAGGGTCAGTCTGTTATATCTGGAGTATTTCTCCTGTCTTATCCGGTGTCCTGTGTGAATTTAAGTATGCTCTCTCTAATTCTCTCTTTCTTTCTTTCTCTCTCTCTCTCGGAGGACCTGAGCCCTAGGACCATGCCAGAAGAGGACTGGCCACCCCTCATAGCCTGGTTCCTCTCTAGGTTTCTTCCTAGGTTCTGGCCTTTCTAGGGAGTTTTTCCTAGCCACCGTGCTTCTACACCTGCATTGCTTGCTGTTTGGGGTTTTAGGCTGGGTTTCTGTACAGCACTTTGAGATATCAGCTGATGTAAGGGCTTTATAAATACATTTGATTGATGATAACAAAGAACCCTATCCCTCTAGTGGTGCGGGGGCTGTGCTTTGGCAAAGTGGGTGGGGTTATATCCTTCCTGTTTGGCCCTGTCCGGGGGTTTCTTCGGATGGGGCCACAGTGTCTCCTGACCGCTCCTGTCTCAGCCTCCAGTATTTATGCTGCAGTAGTTTATGTGTCGGGGGGCTAGGGTCAGTTGGTTACCTGGAGTACTTCTCCTGTCTTATCCAGTGTCCTGTGTGAATTTAAGTATGCTCTCTCTAATTCTCTCGTTCTCTCTTTCTCTCTGAGAACCTGAGCCCTAGGACCATACGTCAGGACTACCGGGCATGATGACACCTTGCTGTCCCCAGTCCGCCTGGCCTTGCTGCTATTCCAGTTTCAACTGTTCTGCCTGCGGTTACGGAACCCCTACCTGTCCCAGACCTGCTGTTTTCAACTCTTAATAATCGGCTATGAAAAGCCAACTGAGATTTATTCCTGATTATTATTTGACCATGCTTGTCATTTATGAACATTTTGAAAATCTTGGCTCTCTCTAATTTTCTCCTTCTCTCTTTCTTTCTCTCGGAGGACCTGGGCCCTAGGACCATGCGTCGGGACTGCCGCCCGTGGTGACTCCTTGCTGTCCCCAGTCCGCCTGGCCTTGCTGCTATTCCAGTTTCAGCTGTTCTGCCTGCGGTTATGGAACCGCCACCTGTCCCAGACCTGTTGTTTTTCAACTCTTGATGATCGGCTATGAAAAGCCAACTGAAAATTATTCATGATTATTATTTGACCATGCTTGTCACTTATGAACATTTTTGAACATCTTGGCATAGTTCTGTTATAATCTCCACCCGGCACAGCCAGAAGAGGACTGGCCACCCCTCATAGCCTGGTTCCTCTCTAGGTTTCTTCCTAGGTTTTGGCCTTTCTAGGGAGTTTTTCCTAGCCACCGTGCTTCTACACCTGCATTACTAGCTGTTTGGGGTTTTAGGCTGGGTTTCTGTACAGCACTTTGAGATATTAGCTGATGTACGAAGGGCTATATAAAATAAAATTGATTGATTGATTGAACCCTAAGCACACAGCCAAGACAACGCAGGAGTGGTTTCTGAATGTCTTTGAGAGGCCCAGCTAGAGCCCAGACTTGAACCCAATCGAACATCTCTCGTGAAACCTGAAAAAAGCTGTTTAGCGACGCTCCCCATCCAACCTGACAGAGCTTGAGAGGATCTGCAGAGAAGAATGGGAGAAACTCCCCAAATACAGGTGTGCCAAACTTGTAGTGTCATACCCAAGAAGACTTAAGGCTGTAATCGCTGCCAAAGGTGCTTCAACAAAGTACTGAGTAAAGGGTCTGAATACTTATGTACATGTGATATTTCAGGGGGGTTTTTATATAAAAAAAAATTTAAATCTGTTTTTGTTTTGTCATTATGGGCTATTGTCTGTAGATTGATGAGGAGAAAAAAACAATTCAATCCATTTTAGAATAACAAATTGTGGAAAAAGTCAAGGGGTCTGAATACTTTCGGAATGCACTGTATATCTCAAAGGAATCCATTATTTAAAAAGAATAGATAACAACATGACACAAAATTAAATAAACTGCCTCTAACAGACCGTTTAGGAGTTAATTAATTGTTTAAATAATCATCATTATTTTACATAGTGAACCAATGAAAAAGCCTGGATATGCTATTGGCCTCTAAATCATCACCCATCTTATCAAAACAACAACATAAACAACAACAAATACAACAACATTAACAACAACACAAACTACATAAACAACAACAAACATTAACAACAACAAACATTAACAACAACATAAACAACAAAACAAACAACAGCATAAACACCAAAGTATCATACAGTGCACTCGTCACACAGTCACTCACTGTCATTGTGTTTTAACAAAGCGAAGCAAGTCTGAGCACAGTCACTCACTGTCATTGTGTTTTAACACAGCGAAGCAAGTCTGAGCACAGTCACTCACTGTCATTGTGTTTTAACACAGCGAAGCAAGTCTGAGCACAGTCACTCACTGTCATTGTGTTTTAACACAGCGAAGCAAGTCTGAGCACAGTCACTCACTGTCATTGTGTTTTAACACAGCGAAGCAAGTCTGAGCACAGTCACTCACTGTCATTGTGTTTTAACACAGCGAAGCAAGTCTGAGCACAGTCACCCACTGTCATTGTGTTTTAACACAGCGAAGCAAGTCTGAGCACAGTCACTCACTGTCATTGTGTTTTAACACAGCGAAGCAAGTCTGAGCACAGTCACTCACTGTCATTGTGTTTTAACACAGCGAAGCAAGTCTGAGCACAGTCACCCACTGTCATTGTGTTTTAACACAGCGAAGCAAGTCTGAGCACAGTCACTCACTGTCATTGTGTTTTAACACAGCGAAGCAAGTCTGAGCACAGTCACTCACTGTCATTGTGTTTTAACACAGCGAAGCAAGTCTGAGCACAGTCACCCACTGTCATTGTGTTTTAACACAGCGAAGCAAGTCTGAGCACAGTCACCCACTGTCATTGTGTTTTAACACAGCGAAGCAAGTCTGAGCACAGTCACTCACTGTCATTGTGTTTTAACACAGCGAAGCAAGTCTGAGCACAGTCACTCACTGTCATTGTGTTTTAACACAGCGAAGCAAGTCTGAGCACAGTCACTCACTGTCATTGTGTTTTAACACAGCGAAGCAAGTCTGAGCACAGTCAAATCAATTGTGGTCGGGCTCCCTCTAGTCATGTGTGTGTCTTAATTATTTCATCAAACAGTGCGCTTAAAGCATCAGACAAGTTCAGTGCATATAATTGATTTGATTAAAACACAGTGTATATATACACAGTATAAACACATCCTATCATATCTCAAACGTTTCATGTTGGCAAGAGCATCATAGCAAAATAAAATGCATTCTAGTGCATAAAGATATTTCCATATTATTAGAGGAATTACACAAAGGAAACTGGAGCATGCTATATTGTACAGATGTAGTATCTTAATTTGATCACCTCTGTTGCATGAGAACTTTCCTGCAATCAGTGGTGGAAAAAGTACCCAGTTGTCATAATTGAATAAAAGTATAGACACCTTAATAGAAACTTACTCAAGTAAAAGTGAATGTCAGCCAGTAAAATACTATTTGAGTAAAAGTCTAAAAGTACTTGATTTTAAATATACTTAAGTATCAAAAGTAAATGAAATTACTCAAATATACTTAATCTCAAAAGTAAAAGTATGAATAATAAAAAAAATCCTTATATTAAGCAAAGCAGATGGCACCATCAGATAGCCACGTGTACACTCCAACACTCCAACACTCCAACACTCCAACACTCCAACACTCCAACACTCGGTCATCATTTACAAAGATGCATTTGTGTTTAGTGAGTCCGCTAGCCCAGAGGCAGTAGGGATGACCAAGTGTTCTCTGTTTAGTGAGTCCGCTAGCCCAGAGGCAGTAGGGATGACCACGTGTTCTCTGTTTAGTGAGTCCGCTAGCCCAGAGGCAGTAGGGATGACCAAGTGTTCTCTGTTTAGTGAGTCCGCTAGCCCAGAGGCAGTAGGGATGACCACGTGTTCTCTGTTTAGTGAGTCCGCTAGCCCAGAGGCAGTAGGGATGACCAAGTGTTCTCTGTTTAGTGAGTCCGCTAGCCCAGAGGCAGTAGGGATGGCCATGTGTTCTCTGTTTAGTGAGTCCGCTAGCCCAGAGGCAGTAGGGATGACCAAGTGTTCTCTGTTTAGTGAGTCCGCTAGCCCAGAGGCAGTAGGGATGACCACGTGTTCTCTGTTTAGTGAGTCCGCTAGCCCAGAGGCAGTAGGGATGACCAAGTGTTCTCTGTTTAGTGAGTCCGCTAGCCCAGAGGCAGTAGGGATGACCACGTGTTCTCTGTTTAGTGAGTCCGCTAGCCCAGAGGCAGTAGGGATGACCAAGTGTTCTCTGTTTAGTGAGTCCGCTAGCCCAGAGGCAGTAGGGATGACCACGTGTTCTCTGTTTAGTGAGTCCGCTAGCCCAGAGGCAGTAGGGATGACCACGTGTTCTCTGTTTAGTGAGTCCGCTAGCCCAGAGGCAGTAGGGATGGCCATGTGTTCTCTGTTTAGTGAGTCCGCTAGCCCAGAGGCAGTAGGGATGACCATGTGTTCTCTGTTTAGTGAGTCCGCTAGCCCAGAGGCAGTAGGGATGACCACGTGTTCTCTGTTTAGTGAGTCCGCTAGCCCAGAGGCAGTAGGGATGACCATGTGTTCTCTGTTTAGTGAGTCCGCTAGCCCAGAGGCAGTAGGGATGACCACGTGTTCTCTGTTTAGTGAGTCCGCTAGCCCAGAGGCAGTAGGGATGACCAAGTGTTCTCTGTTTAGTGAGTCCGCTAGCCCAGAGGCAGTAGGGATGACCAAGTGTTCTCTGTTTAGTGAGTCCGCTAGCCCAGAGGCAGTAGGGATGGCCATGTGTTCTCTGTTTAGTGAGTCCGCTAGCCCAGAGGCAGTAGGGATGGCCATGTGTTCTCTGTTTAGTGAGTCCGCTAGCCCAGAGGCAGTAGGGATGACCAAGTGTTCTCTGTTTAGTGAGTCCGCTAGCCCAGAGGCAGTAGGGATGACCACGTGTTCTCTGTTTAGTGAGTCCGCTAGCCCAGAGGCAGTAGGGATGACCAAGTGTTCTCTGTTTAGTGAGTCCGCTAGCCCAGAGGCAGTAGGGATGACCACGTGTTCTCTGTTTAGTGAGTCCGCTAGCCCAGAGGCAGTAGGGATGACCACGTGTTCTCTGTTTAGTGAGTCCGCTAGCCCAGAGGCAGTAGGGATGACCACGTGTTCTCTGTTTAGTGAGTCCGCTAGCCCAGAGGCAGTAGGGATGACCACGTGTTCTCTGTTTAGTGAGTCCGCTAGCCCAGAGGCAGTAGGGATGACCAAGTGTTCTCTGTTTAGTGAGTCCGCTAGCCCAGAGGCAGTAGGGATGACCAAGTGTTCTCTGTTTAGTGAGTCCGCTAGCCCAGAGGCAGTAGGGATGACCAAGTGTTCTCTGTTTAGTGAGTCCGCTAGCCCAGAGGCAGTAGGGATGACCAAGTGTTCTCTGTTTAGTGAGTCCGCTAGCCCAGAGGCAGTAGGGATGACCAAGTGTTCTCTGTTTAGTGAGTCCGCTAGCCCAGAGGCAGTAGGGATGACCACGTGTTCTCTGTTTAGTGAGTCCGCTAGCCCAGAGGCAGTAGGGATGACCAAGTGTTCTCTGTTTAGTGAGTCCGCTAGCCCAGAGGCAGTAGGGATGACCACGTGTTCTCTGTTTAGTGAGTCCGCTAGCCCAGAGGCAGTAGGGATGACCACGTGTTCTCTGTTTAGTGAGTCCGCTAGCCCAGAGGCAGTAGGGATGACCATGTGTTCTCTGTTTAGTGAGTCCGCTAGCCCAGAGGCAGTAGGGATGACCAAGTGTTCTCTGTTTAGTGAGTCCGCTAGCCCAGAGGCAGTAGGGATGACCACGTGTTCTCTGTTTAGTGAGTCCGCTAGCCCAGAGGCAGTAGGGATGACCACGTGTTCTCTGTTTAGTGAGTCCGCTAGCCCAGAGGCAGTAGGGATGACCACGTGTTCTCTGTTTAGTGAGTCCGCTAGCCCAGAGGCAGTAGGGATGACCACGTGTTCTCTGTTTAGTGAGTCCGCTAGCCCAGAGGCAGTAGGGATGACCACGTGTTCTCTGTTTAGTGAGTCCGCTAGCCCAGAGGCAGTAGGGATGACCACGTGTTCTCTGTTTAGTGAGTCCGCTAGCCCAGAGGCAGTAGGGATGACCACGTGTTCTCTGTTTAGTGAGTCCGCTAGCCCAGAGGCAGTAGGGATGACCACGTGTTCTCTGTTTAGTGAGTCCGCCAGACCAGAGGCAGTAGGGATGACCATGTGTTCTCTGTTTAGTGAGTCTGCTAGACCAGAGGCAGTAGGGATGACCACGTGTTCTCTGTTTAGTGAGTCCGCTAGCCCAGAGGCAGTAGGGATGACCACGTGTTCTCTGTTTAGTGAGTCCGCTAGCCCAGAGGCAGTAGGGATGACCACGTGTTCTCTGTTTAGTGAGTCCGCTAGCCCAGAGGCAGTAGGGATGACCAAGTGTTCTCTTGATAAGTGCGTGAATTTGGCAATTTTCCTGTCCTGCTAAGCATTCAAAATGTAACAAGTACTTTTGGTTGTCAGGTAAAATGTAGGGAGTAAAAAGTACAATAACAAGTACAATAACAAGTACAATACTAGAAATGTAGTGAAGTAAAAGTAAAAGCCGTCAAAAATATAAATAGTAAAGTAAAGTACAGATACCCCCAAAACACTAAAACATGTAGTGTATTTGAGGTTTAAAAATGCTTCCTACATTTTTTAATTTTCACTTTGAAATGTTTGACATACTTTTCCCTATACTTTCCATGAATTATAATCCACATAATAATTCACATTTCCTGAACCTGCAGGATTATTTTAGTGCTGTAGCAAACCGACTCAAATGAAGATCCCACACCTGTAGGCCCTAGCTGAATCTGTAATACCACAACTATGATGACCCTTTCTATTCCCACAGAAAGCGTTCCAACACATATTAAAGTCATTAAAAACGTGGATGACTTTCCACTTGAGGTGAAAGAAAAACTGCCTTGGAGGGACTTCATGTATAAGTCCCAAATGGCACACTATTCCCTATATATTACTATACCTCATTCCCTGTATACTACACCATATTCCCTATATATTACTATACACTATTCCCTATATAGCATTATACCCTACTCATTAAATATTACTATACCTCATTCCCTGTATACTACACCATATTCCCTATATATTACTATACCCTATTCCCTATATAGCATTATACCCTACTCATTAAATATAACTATACCTCATTCCCTGTATACTACACCATATTCCCTATATACTACTATACCCTATTCCCATATATTACAATACCCTATTCCCTATATATATATTACTATACCCTATTCCCTATATTCCTATATCCTATATACTATACCATATTCCCTATATATTCCTATACCCTATTCCCTATATATTCCTATACCCTATTACCTATATATTCCTATACCCTATTACCTATATATTCCTATACCCTATTACCTATATATTCCTATACCCTATTACCTATATATTCCTATACCCTATTCCCTATATATTACTATACCCTATTCCCTGTATATTACTATACCCTATTCCCTATATATTACTATACCCTATTACCTATATATTTCTATAACCAATTCCCTATATTACTATACCCTATATATTACTTATCCTATAGCAGTATACCCTATTTAGCAATGTACCCTATTCCCTGTATACTATACCATATTCCCTGTATATTACTATACCTTATTCCCTGTATACTATGCCCTATTCCCTGTATACTATACCATATTCCTTATATATTACTATACCTCATTCCCTGTATACTACACCCTATTCCCTATACAGCATTATACCCTATTCCCTGTATACTATACCATATTCCCTATATATTACTATACCCTATTCCTTATACAGCACTATACCCTATTCCCTAAACAGCATTATACCTATTCCCTGTATACTATACCCTATTCCCTATATACTACACCCTATTCCCTGTATATTACACCCTATTCCCTGTATATTATACCCTATTCCCTGTATACTATACCCTATTCCTGTATACTACACCCTACTCCCTGTATACTATACCCTATTCCCTGTATACTATAACCTATTCCCTGTATACTATACCCTATTCCTGCATACTATACCCTACTCCATGTATACTATACCCTATTCCCTGTATACTA
>NC_092097.1:53597903-53697903 GCF_045679555.1 Salvelinus alpinus
CCCAGCCAATAGAGAGTTGCAGTAGTCCAGACGGGAGAAGACAAGTGCCTGGATTAGAACCTGTGTCTCTTCCTGTGTGAGGTAGGGTCGTACTGTACGGATGTGGTAGAGCATGAACCTGCAGGAGCGAGTCACTGCTTTGATGTTTGCAGAGAATGACAGGGTGTTGTCCAGGGTCACGCCAAGGTTTTTAGCACTCTGGGGGGGGGGGCACTGTGCAGTTGTCAACCACGATGGAGGTCTTTGAGCGGGCAGGTCTTCCCTGGGAGGAAGAACAGCTCTGTCTTGTCGAGGTTGAGCTTGAGGTGGTAGGCCAACATCTGAGCAGAAATATTTGCCAGGAACGTAGAGATGCTTGCCGCAACCTGGGTGTTAGAAGGGGGGGAGGAGAAAGGTAGTGGAGTGTCATCCACATAAAAAGGAACGGATAGACCATGTGAGGATATGACAGAGCCGAGTGACTTGGTGTATAGAGACAAGAGGAGAGGGCCTATTACCGAGCCCTGGGGGACACCAGTAGTGAGAGTATGTGGTGCAGACACAGATCCTCTCCACTCCACCTGGTAGGAGCGACCTGCCAGGGAGGATGCAATCCAAGAGTGTGCAGAGCCTGAGACGCCCAGCCCTGAGAGGGTGGAGAGGAGGCAGAGCCTGTGACGCCCAGCCCTGAGAGGGTGGAGAGGAGGCAGAGCCTGAGGCGCCCCGCCCTGAGAGGGTGGAGAGGAGGCAAAGCCTGAGGCGCCCCGCCCTGAGAGGGTGGAGAGGAGGATCTTTACAGTGACACTTTTAGCAGCACTATGACAATTCAATATAATTCAATAGGAATCAATTACATTAATTAAAAGTGCATTAGATTTAGTTAAATCCTCTCCCCTGTTTGTGTGTCTACAGCAACAGGTGTACGTGAGCAGTGATGAGGGAGTGGTCCAGTTACCGCTGCAGCGGTGTGGGCTGTACGGTAGAGACTGTGCTGACTGCTGTCTGGCCAGAGACCCTTACTGTGCCTGGGATGGGAACACATGCAACCGATACTTCCCCAGCAACAAGAGGTGACTACTCTACTTAGTTTAAAAGTTTAAAAGACCAACACATCAATATTGATCTCCACATCCATTCTTTTTACTATTATAGTAGAAAACCAATTACATCAAACATGCAATTAACATAACAATGACATCTAACATTTAAGAGTCTTCTATTATCTTATTACTGTGTTTGACAATAAAACACACATTTATGTTGTAACATATGTATAATAAAGTACCATTCTATTGTATTGTGTTGTATTGTATTGTATCGTGTTGTATTGTATCATGATGTATTGTGTTGTATTGTATCATGTTGTATTGTATTGTATTGTATTGTATTGTATTGTATCATGTTGTGTTGTATTGTATCATGTTGTATTGTATCATGTTGTATCATGTTGTATTGTATTGTATCATGATGTATTGTGTTGTATTGTATCATGATGTATTGAATCATGTTGTATTGTATCATGATGTATTGTATCATGTTGTATTGTATCATGTTGTATTGTATCATGTTGTATTGTATCATGTTGTTTTGTATTGTATCATGTTGTATTGTATCATGTTGTATTGTATCATGTTGTGTTGTATTGTATCATGTTGTATTGTATCATGTTGTATTGTATCATGTTGTATTGTATCATGTTGTATTGTATCATATTGTATTGTATCATGTTGTGTTGTATAATGTTGTATTGTATAATGTTGTATTGTATCATGTTGTATTGTATCATGTTGTATTGTATCATATTGTATTGTATCATGTTGTGTTGTATAATGTTGTATTGTATAATGTTGTATTGTATCATGTTGTATTGTATCATGTTGTATTGTATCATGTTGTTTTGTATTGTATCATGTTGTATTGTATCATGTTGTATTGTATCATGTTGTATTGTATCATGTTGTGTTGTATCATGTTGTATTGTATCATGTTGTATTGTATCATGTTGTATTGTATCATGTTGTATTGTATCATATTGTATTGTATCATGTTGTGTTGTATAATGTTGTATTGTATAATGTTGTATTGTATCATGCTGTATTGTATTGTATCATGTTGTATTGAATCATGTTGTATTGTATTGTATCATGTTGTATTGTATTGTATCATGTTGTATTGAATCATGTTGTATTGTATTGTATTGTATCATGTTGTATTGTATCATGTTGTATTGTGTTGTATTGTATTGTATTGTATTGTATCATGTGGTATTGTATTGTGTTGTGTTGTATCATGTTGTAATGTGTTGTGTTGTATTTTTTTGTTTGTGAACCCCGGGAAGAGTTGCTGTTGCTAAATCAACAGCTAAGGGGATTCCAAACAAATTAACAAACAAACTTACTGCCACAGTCTAAAGCTGTCAGAGTTATGACATGATTATGACACCCAGGCTGTCTGCTATCTTATCTCCTCAGGCGAGCCCGGCGCCAGGACGTGAAACACGGGGATCCGATGAGCCAGTGTTACGACGCAGAAGACGGTAATGTGTGTGTGTGTGTGTGTGTGTGTGTGTGTGTGTGTGTGTGTGTGTGTGTGTGTGTGTGTGTGTGTGTGTGTGTGTGTGTGTGTGTGTGTGTGTGTGTGTGTGTGTGTGTGTACAGGGCTACAATGAGCCAGTGTTGCGATATAGTAGAAGTTACAGAAATGAACACTAAATGTTTCTATGTCTGTCTATGATATGTACAGTATGTCTCTGGTTGCAGCTAGCATCAGCCAGCCTCAGTTCACTAGGTAACTTAACTAATATTAACTGAGCTCATAATACAGTATATTGGTTTGCACTAAGTGGCAGCAGCAGTCAACCTCAGTTCACTAGGCTCCTATGACCATGTCTGATGTAACTCATCTCAGTTCACTAGGCTCCTATGACCATGTCTGATGTAACTCATCTCAGTTCACTAGGCTCCTATGACCATGTCTGATGTAACTCATCTCAGTTCACTAGGCTCCTATGACCATGTCTGATGTAACTCATCTCAGTTCACTAGGCTCCTATGACCATGTCTGATGTAACTCATCTCAGTTCACTAGGCTCCTATGACCATGTCTGATGTAACTCATCTCAGTTCACTAGGCTCCTATGACCATGTCTGATGTAACTCATCTCAGTTCACGAGGCTCCTATGACCATGTCTGATGTAACTCATCTCAGTTCACGAGGCTCCTATGACCATGTCTGATGTAACTCATCTCAGTTCACGAGGCTCCTATGACCATGTCTGATGTAACTCATCTCAGTTCACGAGGCTCCTATGACCATGTCTGATGTAACTCATCTCAGTTCACGAGGCTCCTATGACCATGTCTGATGTAACTCATCTCAGTTCACGAGGCTCCTATGACCATGTCTGATGTAACTCATCTCAGTTCACTAGGCTCCTATGACCATGTCTGATGTAACTCATCTCAGTTCACTAGGCTCCTATGACCATGTCTGATGTAACTCATCTCAGTTCACTAGGCTCCTATGACCATGTCTGATGTAACTCATCTCAGTTCACTAGGCTCCTATGACCATGTCTGATGTAACTCATCTCAGTTCACTAGGCTCCTATGACCATGTCTGATGTAACTCATCTCAGTTCACTAGGCTCCTATGACCATGTCTGATGTAACTCATCTCAGTTCACTAGGCTCCTATGACCATGTCTGATGTAACTCATCTCAGTTCACTAGGCTCCTATGACCATGTCTGATGTAACTCATCTCAGTTCACTAGGCTCCTATGACCATGTCTGATGTAACTCATCTCAGTTCACGAGGCTCCTATGACCATGTCTGATGTAACTAAGGGTGGAAGGTAGCCTAGTGGTTAGAGCGGTGGGCCAGTAACCGAAAGGTAAAAAGCTGTTGTTCTGCCTCTGAACAAGACAGTTAACCCCACAGGCTGTCATTGTAAAATTAGAATTTGTTCTTAACTGACTTGCATAGTTAAATTTAAAAAAATAATTTAGTTCACTTAGCGCTTCTTCTTAGCTCATGATACTGTATATTAGTTGAGTCCGTTGCAGTTGCCCCCTCCCGTTCTGAAATTCGAAATGATTTGATATCAAGTTGTATCAAGACAAATCTACACATCCTGCTCTTGGGCATTTTACATGTCAGTCATGTAGCAGACACTCTTATCCAGAGTCACTTTACAATGTCCTCTTGGAACTCACATCTTGTACAGAGACTATTATGAATGTGACTACAGTTTGAGGATCTTCATTTGATCACCTTCTGGCAGGAGAACTAAATATTGTAGTGTATTTTAGATTTAAAAAGGCTTCTGAAGTTTGTCATTTCTACTTTGAAATGTCAAGCTTGATTTTCACTTGCACATTTTTTTTATCAACCCCTACAAAATTATAGATTTATTATAATACACATAATAATTCACATTTCCTGTCGCTGCAAGATTATTTTTCCTTCTGTAGCGAGCTGGCTCAAATTAAGATCCTACATCTGTACTACAAAACTCTCATCATCCTGTTCTTTGCAGGTTCTGAGTCGGTGGAGGTGAAGGTGGTATACGGAGTGGAGAGTAACTCCACCTTCCTAGAGTGTGTACCCAGGTCCCAGCTAGCTACAGTCAAGTGGACAGCACAGCCACCACAGGCTCACACCGGCAGAGAGGTGAGAGACGGACATCTCTCCATGTTAGCTCTTTGTTAACTTTATGCTAACTAAGGCCTGGCATCTAACACACAAACTGACAAATCTTTATCAACTCATCATCTGTACCGAACATTAGAACAATAAAAGCACACATGTATTGATCACTCATTTTTAACTGAATCATTAACCACGTTTCCATACACAGTTTTTATGCGAGTAAAGTCATACGACAGCTGTGATGGAAACAGATAGTGTCAGTGCAAGTTTATACTCTGAGTGTACAAAACATTAGGAACACCTGCTCTTTCCATGACATAAATTGACTAGGTGAAAGCATATGATCCCTTATTGATGTCTCTTGTTAAATACAATTTAATGAATGTATATGAAGGGGAAGAGACAGGTTAAAGAAGGATTTTTAGGCCTTGACACAATTGAGACATGGATTGTGTATGTGTGCCATTCAGACGGTGAATGTGCAAGACAAAATATTTAAGTGCCGTTTAACAGGGTATGGTAGTAGGTACCAGTTGCACCGGTTTGAGTGAGTCAAGAACTGCAACGCTGCTGGGTTTTTCAAGCTCAACAGTTTCCCGTGTGTATCAAGAATTGTCCACCATCCAAAGGACATTCAGCCAACTTGACACAACTGTGGGAAGCATCGGAGTCAACATGGGCCAGCATCCCTGTGGAACGCTTTCGACACCTTGTAGAGTTCATGCCCCGGAGAATTGAGGCTGTTCTCTGAGGGCAAAAAGGGGGGTGGAACTCAATATTAGGAAGGTGCCAACAGATAGTTTGTTCGTTTGACATGGTGGAATATTTATCTGTCGTTAAAATGAATGAGAGAAATGGGGGTGGAAGTAAACTTGGAGTCAAGCGGTGACATGTTGTGTGGTCCTCCCTCCACGACTCGTCAGGAAACCATGCAGTTCATCAGGCTACAGATTAAATAAGTTATGATGAACTTCACAGGGTGTTTAAAAAAGTGACCTTGATGCTCCTTTCCAATAAATATCCAGGGTCTTATTCTGGTGACGTGATGATCGATGCTTGACTGTCGTCTGACAAATACACATATCCATAATAATCTCATCATGTAGACTAGCCTACCCTCAGGGCCTACCCGCACAGCCTACCCGCACAGCCTACCCGCACAGCCTACCCGCACAGCCTACCCGTACAGCCTACCCGCACAGCCTACCCGTACAGCCTACCCGCACAGCCTACCCTCAGGGCCTACCCGCACAGCCTACCCGCACAGCCTACCCGTACAGCCTACCCGCACAGCCTACCCTCAGGGCCTACCCGCACAGCCTACCCGCACAGCCTACCTGTACAGCCTACCCACACAGCCTACCCGCACAGCCTACCCGCAGAGTTTACCCGCACAGCCTACCCGCACTGCCTACCCGTAGAGTTTACCCGCACAGCCTACCCGCACAGCCTACCCGCAGAATTTACCCGCAGAGTTTACCCGCACAGCCTACCCGCACAGCCTACCCGCGCTGTATCTGCGAGCTGTTGGCTAGAGCACACGTGACAAGACCAAAGTAGGCACATTTGCTATTTAACGCAACAGTATTTTTGTGACCAAATTATGGGTAAGAGTTGAAAATGAGATGGAAACACATTGACCTTTTAGATTTTTATTTGTTACATGAAAACTGAAGTGGAAAATAAAAAATGTTTGTGACGTCCTTTACGTCGTAAACGCACCGATTTTTTTCTGCAAGAACTCTGTTTGGTGGAAATATATCACCAATATATACACATATACACATATATAAATATATGGTGGAAATATACCACTGGTGGGAAAATGTAGATGTTTTCTTTCTGCAGATTTTAGAATATCCGCATGAAAATCTCTCGCCAATTGGCTGGAAGCTAATATTAACTAATATTCAGCCTAATGATGAACCTTTTCTTGTCTTGCCCTGCTGTCCTTGTCCAGCTGCTCCAGAGTGAGGATCGTATGGTCCACATGAAGCGGGGTCTCCTGGTGCAGCGACTGGAGCCAGGGGACGCTGGCCTCTACAGCTGTACCACCCTGGAGCACTCCTTCTCCCAGATCCTGGCCCGCTATAACCTCCAGGTCATACCCCAGCAAAGCATGACAGCATCCCAGGCCAAGGCAGCTGATCCTAAGGCTGGGGGAGCAGGACTGAGGTGGGGCCCTGGAGGTCCTGGGAGCCACACCCAGAGCCACGCCCAGCTCTTCAGGAATTATAAGGACCTGCACATGATGGGCGCAGCTAGTATGAGCGTAGACGAGTACTGTGAGCAGATGTGGCACCGGGAGAAGAAGAGGCAGCAGAAACTGCGTCAGCTCAAGTGGAAACAGACCCAGGTGGACAACCGCAAGGCCAGGGTGAGACGGCACGACTCCACTGAGGACATCACAATACAATGACCTACGGATGGGGATGGACAGAGACTTTTGGTTTGCGTCTGAAATGTCACCCTAATTCCTATAGAGTGCACTGCTTTGGACCAGGGTCCATAGGCCTAAGGTAGTACACTTTTAAAGGGGATAGAGGGCTATTGTAGATGTAACTCTGGAGATGAAGGGAATGTATACAGCAAGACCTCAGTGGTAGTGCTGCACATGAGCAGACCCTTTGCTTTGAACAGATATGTACGCTTAACATTATTATCAGTCAGTTAACCTTTTTGTCCATAGAAGTATCCTTTTTATATAGATGTTCTGGATGTATATTCCTCATCAATCCTGATCCTTGATCCCCTGTATTCTGTGTATTCTGTGTAGACAGGATCGTGATCGATCTTTTTGTACCTGGACCGACCCGTTAAAGTCTATTATTGCTCTCTGGACTGGTAGGTTTGTTTACTGAATAAAAAGCAGGCCGGACCGTTCTCCGTCACACGTCGAGGGCAAATACACTGTCCCAGAACTACAACCACAGGTCTCCAAGAACTACAACCACAGTTGTCCCAGAACTACAACCACAGGTCTCCAAGAACTACAACCACAGTTGTCCCAGAACTACAACCACAGGTCTCTAAGAACTACAACCACAGTTGTCCCAGAACTACAACCACGTGTCTCCAAGAACTACAACCACAGTTGTCCCAGAACTACAACCACATGTCTCCAAGAGCTACAACCACAGTTGTCCCAGAACTACAACCACAGGTCTCTAAGAACTACAACCACAGTTGTCCCAGAACTACAACCACAGTGTGGACAGTGTGATGTGGTTGGTCCCTTCCATCTTCCTCAGTGTCCCTTTCTATGTCTTCAGACACACTCAGCAATACATGTTAACATATTTGCACTTACCATATCGTCATGACAGCATTGAAATATGCTGTATGAAGAGTATGTAATGCAATGTACAGCATATACATTGAAAATGTATATTGTAGGGTCACTCACCTGCGTTGTGGACTGTATCTACCTTGACTTAGTTTTTTCAAACACAAAACTATTATTTTTATTAAGAAAAATCTTTCAATGCAAAGCATTTGGTAGATACTTTTTTGTGTGTGTTTGGTTTTCACTTGTTAATCAAAACTCAGAAATAGAACCGTACAGGTAATACATTCATACTGTACACTCTTATCTAGAACCTAAAATGGTTATTTGGCAATCCCCATAGGAGAACCCTTTGTAGAACATGGAACCATGGAACCCAAAAGGGTTCTACCCTGGAACCATGGAACCCAAAAGGGTTCTACCCTGGAACCATGGAACCCAAAAGGGTTCTACCCTGGAACCATTGAACCCAAAAGGGTTCTACCTGGAACCCAAAAGGATTCTACCTAGTTCCAAAAAGGGTTCTACAAAGGGTTTTCCTATATGGATAGCCGAAGAACCATTTTAGGTTCTGTATAGCACCTTTTTTTTTCTAAGATTGTACTCTAATACACTTTTGACATAAAATCTGTGGAATAACTCACATACTATTCTATGGTTTTAGATGAAGGGAAGATACCTGCTTTTCATATCTTAGAGGAACGAGAAAAACAGCTTTATGAGCAAGAAATATATACGCATTTGAGGTTGAAAATCATGATGAATAAGTAGGTGGGAACCTGAAACACACGAAGGAAGTCCGGCCCACACTAGACTTCACTCCTGGTAATCATGACAGATCTCATCATTTAACAGTAGTGGGACCAGCTGGGTATCAAACCCTAGTGCAGTAGATTCACTAAACATAGAAACAATGTGTATTTTCAACTTCTTGTGCTCACTGTGAATGAACATGTTCAACTGTGTGTGGACTGTGTCACTTGTTGTTTATCATACAGTTAGCACCATCTAGTGTTGGTTGTTGTACACTGCACAAGTAAGTTACGGTAGACCACATGTTTTATTATACAGTGCTGTCATTATTTAAGCAAGAATGCAATCTATTTATTCTACGTATGTGTACTGTACACAGACTTACTATAAGAGTCAAAGCAGTATATATTATAAATCCATACTGGGAACTATTTTCAGTGAAGCACACTTTTTAATATTCGTTATTTACACATCACGGTAGATAATGGTTTGGTGATGCATTAGGATAGAATGCATTGTAATTTCATGCGTCATAATGCTTTGCTTTATGAGGTAAGCCTGATATCTTTATAAGGAAAGATTGGTTCCTGAATTTGGAAACATTTACCGTTCTCTTCATGAGATACTGTTAGTCTACACATTGTTGAGCTAAATAACTGCAAGTATGACTATAACGTATAAAAGCCACCCATCCACAGAGAACCAATTGATTAGGGGAACATGAATATGTGCTGCATTATTCTGAAGAAATATCTGAATGTAACCAATGATGTGTCTAAACCCTGGATGGCTGGCAGCCACAGGGGGCTCTGTAAATGAAGCCAATGCACAGCCATCTTGGTACTCCTCCTCCATTGTAAAAAAAGATTTTGGAAGCTATAAAAATGCATTTATTAATGTCTACATACATTTTTGACATGTTTATTCTATTGCAGACACCTTAATGCATACTTTTAAATTATATTATGTGAGTTAAACTTAAAATGAAAAGATATGTCCTTATCCTTGAAACATTAAATTAAAATGCTGTAGAGTTCCACTCATTTGGGCTCCCGAGTGGTGCAACAGTCTAAGGCACTGCATCTCAGTGCTAGAGGTGTCACTACAGACCCTGGTTCGATTCCAAGCTGTATCACAACCGGCTATGATTGGGAGTCCCATAAGGCGGTGCACAATTGGCCCAGCGTCGTCCGGGTTAGTGTTTGGCCGGTGTAGGCATTCATTGTAAATAAGAATTTGTTCTTAACTGACTTGTCTAGATTAATAAAGGTTAAATAAAAAATGTAAAAACATAAAACATCCTATGGAGGACTGCTCCTACTGGGGAATGCCAATATGGCATCCCGAAGGCTTCAAAGCCTCTCAATGACCAATGCATAGCATCAGCAATCCAGGGTTTATATACATCATTGAATGTAACCTACATTTTCCCTCTAACTGACCTTGTGCATATCGTGATGACTAACAATTTATACAATTAATTAAAACATGTTTTACACTAATGTAATTCTATTTTTCTTGATTTTGTTATTTTTTTATCTATAATTTCTGGCAACAGCTCTGGTGAACATTCCTGCAGTCACCATGCCAATTGCAAGCTCCCTCAAAACTTGATACATCTGTAGCATTGTGTTGTGTGACAAAACGGCACATTTCCGAGTGGCCTTTTATTGTCCCAAACACAAGGTGCACCTATGTAATGATCAGGTTGTTTAATAAGCTTCTTGATATGCCACAACTATCAGGTGGATGGATTATCTTGGCAAAGGAGAAATGCTCAATAACAGGGATGTAAACAAATTTGAGCACAAAATTTGAGAGAA
Organism: Salvelinus alpinus; assembly: GCF_045679555.1. Classification (NCBI taxonomy): domain Eukaryota; kingdom Metazoa; phylum Chordata; class Actinopteri; order Salmoniformes; family Salmonidae; genus Salvelinus; species Salvelinus alpinus. Next base: position 53,608,398 of record NC_092097.1, read on the forward strand.
ATGTTTTTTTGTGCATTATGGAACATTTCTGGAATCTTTTTATTTCAGCTCATGAAACATGGGACCAACACTTTACATGTTGTGTTTATATTTTTGTTTAGTGTATATTACAGAGGTTAAAGAGTATCACTACAGGATTTTATCTACAGTGCCTTCGCACAGTATTCACAGCCTTCAGCCCATGACTTTTCCCACATTTTAGCGTGTTACAGCCTGAATGTAAAATTTGATTGAATTTCGATTTTTTTTGGGTTGTCATTGGCCTACACACAATACCCCATATTGTCCAAATGGAATCATGTTTTTCAAAATTGTTACAAATTAATAAAACATAAAAAGCTGAAATGTCCAGTCGATAAGTAGTCAACCCTTTGTTATGGCAAGTTAAATTAAGTTCAGGAGTAAAAATATGCTTAACAAGTCACATAATAAGTTACATGGACTCAACGGGTGCAATAATACTGTTTACCATGATTGTTCAATGACTAAACGACTATCTCCGTATCCCACACAGGTGCCTAAATCGATCAGTGAATTTCAAGCACAGATTCAACCACAAAGACCAGGTAAGCTTTCCTAAGGTTCACAAAAAAAGGGCACCTATTGGTAGAACATTGAATTGAAACATTGAATATCCTTTTGAGATTGGTGCATTTGTAATGTTACACTACAAAGATACAAGTGCCCTTCCTAAATCAGTTGCCGGAGAGGAAGGAAACCATTCAGGGATTTCACCATGAGGCTAGTGGCGACTGGATTTGATATAACTGATGTATCAACAGCATTGTATTTAATCCACAATACTAACCTAAATGACAGAGTGAAATGAAGGAAGCCTGTATAGAATAAAAAATATCCCTGTTTGCAATAAGGCACTGATGTTATACTGCAACAAATGTGACAAAGTAATGACATTTTTGTCCTGAATACAAAGCATTATGTTTAGGGCAAATCCAACACATCACTGAGTATCACTCTTCATATTTTCAAGAATGGTGGTGGCTGCATCATGTTATGGGTATGCTGTGCTCCTATGCTGTGTTCACTCTTGTACCCTTTACACACCACTGAGCACAGCTGTACTGGGCTGGCCCGGTTACACAACGGTGGAACAGTGCTGTACAGGACAATGTAAAAAGAAACTATCCAGGCCAACACAGTACCATTTGCATTGGCACAATAGTGTGAAAAGGGTATTCTATATATTTAGTGTTATAATGGTGAACACACATCCTGGTGTAGCGAGATGCAATAGCCACTAAGCACCTCTAGGGGTCACTTTAACGCAATGTGGCTACATATTGGTACATGTAAATCATAGACATATGATTTACCAAATACACTGAATGGACAAAACATCAGAAACACATCCCTAATATTGAGTTGCACCCCCTCTAGTCCTCAGAACAGCCTCAGTTCACATAGACTGGACAAGGTGTCAGAAGCATTCCACAGTGATGCTGGCCCATGTTGAGAAACACAGGAAACTGTTGAATGTGTAAAAAAAACAGCAGCGTTGCAGTTCTTGACACACTCAAACCGGTGCGCCTGACACCTACTACCATACCCCGTTCAAAGGAACTCTAAATCTTTTGTCTTGCCCTTTCACCCTCTGAATGACGCACATACACAATCCATGTCTCAATTGTCTCAAGGCTTAACAATACTTATTTTACCTGTCTTCTCCCCTTCATCTACACTGATTGAAGTGGATTTAACAAGTGACATCAATAAGGGATCATAGCTTTCACCTGGATTCACCTGGTCAGTCCATGGCTGCAGTCCAAACACCTAAAAGACACACCCTCTCCCCTCAGCCCTCAAATGAAGTGGACACTTCTGATGACGTATCATGACGTCTGACAAGTATACACTTACAGGGCAAGGGGCGAGGGAGAAAGGAATGATTTTTAAATGAACCGCCCTTGCCCAGAAATTCGTGACTCGTTCACCCCGCGATGATTGTGTTTTCAGCCACCGGTGGCATGTGGGTGCTTTATATGCGCTACTGTCAATTATGATTGCATGTCTACTTATATTAACTATATAATTATTAATATACGCCTACTGTATGATAGCTTGCAAATTAATTAGCTAACTAACATTAGCCTACCTAGCTGGAACTTCTGAAGAAGGAAAATGTTTTATTTCTACAATTTCCAAAAGATAACCAAACAAAAACATCATTACTTTTTATGAGACGTGTTTGTGCCGTCATGTGTATTAGTAGCACAATTTCTAACTTATTTTCATTTGTTTTTACTTACACTTGTATGTTGACCTCTCCATTGATGTTGTTTCTAGGTTTTCGCGGACTTTCCTTAGCGGATGTACAATCGTGGTGAATTGAATCATGGGGAGTTTCAGGCACGGAGTGAACTTAATTGTACACTAGCAAACTTGACTAAAAACGAGGGCTGAGGGGTTTACGTTGCAAACTTCCCTTGCTTGCCTAATCATTTGGACCACCCTGCAAGATGGTGACGGGGATTCCCCCAAGGGCAATAGATGAGGGTAAGTGGACGAGGGTGTGTCTTTTCTGAGTTTGAACCGCAGCCAAAGTCGTGGAAAGAGCAGGTGTTCCTAATGTTTTGAAACACTCAGTGTATAAATAAATATAAAACGTTTTACAGCTGCATCATTGAGAGCATCTTGACTGGTTGCATCACCACTTGGTATCACCGCTGCTACTGTTTATTATTTATTCTGTTGCCTAATAACTTTACCCCTACGTACAGTATGCGTACATATCTACCTCAATTACCTTGTTCCCCTGCACATCGACTCGGGTACTGGTACCCTGTGTATATAACCAAGTTATTGTTACTCATTGTGTATTTATTCCTTGTGTTATTATTTTAATATTTTCCGCTGATTTCTCGCTGTTAGTCTACGCCTGTTGCTTATGACGCATGTGACAAATCAAATTTGATTTGATGTGTAAATATATGGCTCTATATGGGTAAATATAATCAGGTGTTAATACAGTAGATATTTGCCACAATACCTCTCATCCATGACTGAACTTTCCCTTGGGCACAGAACTAGGATCCGATTCCCAAATCCCACACTTTAACATCGGTTGGACTAAAAAGCATCTGACCCTGTAGTTGTGTCATTCTCTTGGAAAAGGACCACTAATGGTGTAGAGGTGATCTTTTTACATTTTATGTAAAAATAAATAAAAATGTATCCTTTTGTTTCAAACATTTAGTGTCTGTGTTCAATTGAGATCAAATTCTGTAAAATTGTCTTTTTTAACATGTTATAAGCATGTATGAGCCTTTATAATGTCTTATGAGCCTTTTAAAATGTCTTATGAGCCTATTTGTAACATGTTTTATTAGAGTGAGAAGCGCTCCAGCTACAACCCAGTCGCTGAGTACTGTGGTGCCTCTCTCTAGGACAAGACGTCGCTCTCCCCTCCCTCACACAAGGCCAAACTATTGGCCAGCATTCAAACCATTCAGTATGATTTAACGAAGGCCACAGAGATACAATATAATGTTCTGTTAAATTCTGTGATTTATACAGTGAAGACTGCTTCTCCTCGTCTCCCTTTCAGTCTACAAGGAGAAACTTACTGGACTTGAATGGAATGCCGGGTTGATTTCATCACAATGTGCTGCGTATTTCAAACTTTCACATCCATTGACCTTTGTCCCTAAATTGTATAATACTGTAATTTGTCCCAAAATGGTATAATACTGTAATTCTTCTCACTGGATGTGTTTGAATTGTTGTGATAATGAAAGCAGAGAAAGCAGTGACAAGGGAAGTAGAACTCAACAGTGACAAGGGAAGTAGAACTCAACAGTGACAATGGAAGTAGAACTCAACAGTGTCAATGGAAGTAGAACTCAACAGTAACAAGGGAAGTAGAACTCAACAGTCACAAGGGAAGTAGAACTCAACAGTGACAAGAGAAGTAGAACTCAACAGTAACAAGGGAAGTAGAACTCAACAGTGACAAGGGAAGTAGAACTCAACAGTGACACGGGAAGTAGAACTCAACAGTGACACGGGAAGTAGAACTCAACAGTGACACGGGAAGTAGAACTCAACAGTGACAAGGGAAGTAGAACTCAACAGTGACACAGGAAGTAGAACTCAACAGTAACAAGAAAGTAGAACTCACTAGTGACAAGAAAATAGTACTCAACAGTGACAAGGGAAGTAGAACTCAACAGTGACAAGGGAAGTAGAACTCAACAGTGACAAGGGAAGTAGAACTTGTCATGACTGTCCTGATCAGGTCAGGTTACAGGAGACCACAACCCTACAGATTATCACTCACCCCCAACAGAGGAGGAGAGATCTAGGAGTATGAAGATGTGAGGGTTTTATGACCCCTCACACCCATTGTAAATCTTAGGCAACAGACAAAATTCCTTTGTCCTCTCACTATGGAGAACCGGCCTCAGAACATTAAACATGCAATAAATGGACTTTGGAACAATGGTTTCCATCAGCCACAATGGCGGTAATGACGATAGATGGAATATGAAAAGTAATGTCATTTTTGTTTTGTTGTTAAAGGTTAAAGGACGACGTTATTATGAAAACATTGTAACTTTAAGACTTTTCCTAGTATATGCTTGATGTTTATACATTGTACGTTGTGTGGAAAATGGGGGACTCGGGTTTGTGCAGATTCCCGGATTATGCAACGTTCAGAATGAGACTGTAGAGGAAATTGATTAATTAGCGACTGTTGTAAAATCGATATTCTGATATTCTTTGAGTTAATTTGGGAAATAGAAACTCAATAAAACAAATTATCCCATGGTGCACCAGGTTAATGAGTTAATAATTGCCTGATTCTTTTAATCACGCAATTATAAACCATTAATCATTCGATGAGCAGCAGTCGTCACTGCTAACTAATACAACGTCACAACAAACTCAACAGTCACAAGGGAAGTAGAACTCAACATTGACAAGAAACTAGAACTCAACAGTGACAAGGGAAGTAGAACTCAACAGTCACAAGGGAAGTAGAACTCAACAGTGACAAGGGAAGTAGAACTCAACAGTCACAAGGGAAGTAGAACTCAGCAATGACAAGGGAAGTAGAACTCAACAGTGACAAGGGAAGTAGAACTCAACAATGACAAGGGAAATAGAACTCAACAGTGACAAGGGAAGTAGAACTCAACATTGACAAGGGAAGTAGAACTCAATAGTGACAAGGGAAGTAGAACGCAACAGTCACAAGGAAAGTAGAACTCAACGGTGACAAGAACGTAGAACTCAATAGTGACAACAAAGTAGAACTCAATAGTAACAAGAAAGTAGAACTCAACAGTCACAAGGGAAGTAGAACTCAACAGTCACAAGGGAAGTAGACCTCAACATTATCTACACGTTCCTCTGTGGAGATGGGAGAACCTTCCAGAAGGACAACCATCTCTGCAGCACTCCACCAATCGGGCCTTTATGGTAGAGTAGCCAGACCGAAGCCAGTCCTCAGTAAAAGGCAAATGACAGCCTGTGAGAAATAAGATTCTCTGGTCTGATGAAACCAAGATTGAACTCTTTGGCCTGAATGCCAAGCCTCACGTCTGGAGGAAACCTGGCACCATCCCTACGGTGAAGCATGGTGGTGGCAGTATCATAGTATGGGGATGTTTCTCAGCGGCAGGTACTGGGAGACTAGTCAGGAAAGATGAAGGGAGCAAAGTAAAGAGAGATCCTTGATTAAAACCTGCTCCAGAGCGCTCAAGACCTCAGACTGGGGTGAAGGTTCACCTTCCAACAGGACAACAACCCTAAGCACACAGCCAAGACAACGCAGGAGTGACTTCGTGGCAGTCTCTGGATGTCCTTGAGTGGCCCAGCCAGAGCCCGGACTTGAACCTGATCAAACATCTCTGGAGAGACCTGAAAATAATCTGTGCAGCTACGCTCCCCATCCAACTTGACAGAGTTTGAGAGGATCTGCAGAGAAGAATGGGATAAACTCCCCAAATACAGGTGTGCCAAGCTTGTTGTGTCATACCCAAGAAGACTTGAGGCTGTAATCGCTGCCAAAGGTGCTTCAACAAAGTACTGAGTAAAGGTTCTGAATTCTAACGTAAATGTGTTATTTCAGTTATTTCTTCGTAATAAATTTGCAAAAATAATTAAGAACCTGTTTTTGCTTCATCATTCTGGGTTATTGTGTGTAGAAAAAAACAATTTGATCAATTTTAGAATAAAGCTGTAACGTAACAAAATGTGGAAAAGAGTCAAGGGGTCTGAATACTTTCCGAATGCACTGTGTAGTATTGTCAAATATTGTTATTTTTTAATACAATTTGTGGTATTGTCATCTTACTTTCTCAAAACATGGACGATGGTAAATTTACCCAAGGAGGGAAATGTATGTGTGTGTGTATTCGCTCTGCCACCCATTCTCACCTCTCCCCTGATTGTGGATCCCTTCACCAGGATCAAAGTCAACCACTGGAGTCAGCAAGGGCACAGTCTGTCTGTCTGTGTCTGTCTGTCTGTCTGTCTGTCTGTCTGTCTGTCTGTCTGTCTGTCTGTCTGTCTGTCTGTCTGTCTGTCTGTCTGTCTGTCTGTCTGTCTCTCGCCCGCTCGCTCTTTCTCTCTTTCTCGCTCTTTGTGTCTCATTGTGTGTGTGTGTGTGTGTGTGTGTGTGTGTGTGTGTGCGTGTGTGTGTGTAAGTGTCTCCCTTCAGATTAGTGTGCTAATTTTAACCTGCCTGTCTCCTCACTAGGCTAATCTGTAGCTGAGATCTGAGACCATATGGAGATGATACCATCATCATCACGCTCTGTTGGGATTCCTCACTAGGTGGCAATGCTGTTAAGGTTGGTTATAACGCATTGTAACACTTGTCATGAGCATTTATGAATCCCTTACAATGTGTTATTATCTCATACTGATCCTGATGAAATACAGGCTAAATGTTGATACATAGACATAACTTGAGGCTATTATAAGCCTTATTATCATGGTCCTCTGTAACTCTGTGGTCCTCTAACTCTGTGGTCCTCTAACTCTGTGGTCCTCTGTAACTCAGTGGTCCTCTGTAACTCTGTGGTCCTCTGTAACTCTGTGGTCCTCTGTAACTCTGTAACTCAGTGGTCCTCTGTAACTCTGTGGTCCTCTGTAACTCTGTAACTCTGTGGTCCTCTGTAACTCTGTAACTCTGTGGTCCTCTGTAACTCAGTGGTCCTCTGTAACTCTGTGGTCCTCTGTAACTCTGTGGTCCTCTGTAACTCTGTAACTCTGTGGTCCTCTGTAACTCTTTGGTCCTCTGTAACTCAGCGGTCCTCTGTAACTCAGTGGTCCTCTGTAACTCAGTGGTCCTCTGTAACTCTGTGGTCCTCTGTAACTCTGTAACTCTGTAACTCAGTGGTCCTCTGTAACTCTGTGGTCCTCTGTAACTCTGTGGTCCTCTGTACTCTGTAACTCTGTGGTCCTCTGTAACTCTGTAACTCTGTAACTCAGTGGTCCTCTGTAACTCTGTGGTCCTCTGTAACTATGTGGTCCTCTGTAACTCTGTAACTCTGTGGTCCTCTGTAACTCTTTGGTCCTCTGTAACTCTGTGGTCCTCTGTAACTCAGTGGTCCTCTGTAACTCTGTGGTCCTCTGTAACTCTGTAACTCTGTAACTCTGTGGTCCTCTGTAACTCTGTGGTCCTCTGTAACTCTGTGGTCCTCTGTAACTCTGTAACTCTGTGGTCCTCTGTAACTCTTTGGTCCTCTGTAACTCTGTGGTCCTCTGTAACTCTGTGGTCCTCTGTAACTCAGTGGTCCTCTGTAACTCTGTGGTCCTCTGTAACTCTGTAACTCTGTAACTCTGTGGTCCTCTGTAACTCTTTGGTCCTCTGTAACTCAGTGGTCCTCTGTAACTCTGTGGGCCTCTGTAACTCTGTGGTCCTCTGTAACTCTGTGGTCCTCTGTAACTCAGTGGTCCTCTGTAACTCTGTGGTCCTCTGTAACTCTGTGGTCCTCTGTAACTCTGTGGTCCTCTGTAACTCTTTGGTCCTCTGTAACTCTGTAACTCTGTGGTCCTCTGTAACTCTGTGGTCCTCTGTAACTCTGTGGTCCTCTGTAACTCTGTGGTCCTCTGTAACTCTGTGGTCCTCTGTAACTCTGTAACTCTGTGGTCCTCTGTAACTCTGTGGTCCTCTGTAACTCTGTGGTCCTCTGTAACTCTTTGGTCCTCTGTAACTCTTTGGTCCTCTGTAACTCTTTGGTCCTCTGTAACTCTGTGGTCCTCTGTAACTCTGTGGTCCTCTGTAACTCTGTGTCTCTCTGTAAGTCAGTGGCTCTCTGTAAGTCAGTGGCCCTCTGTAGCTAAGTTGGTAGAGCATACTGCTTGCAATGCCAGGATAGTGGGTTCGTTTCACAGGACCATGAAATGCGTAACATTTTGTACCCGTGACTGTAAGTCGATTTGAGAGCAAGTGGTCTGTTATAAAGTCTGTTATAAAGTCTGTTATAAAGTTATAAATAGGTTGCCATTTTAGACAGAGCTTGGCCAATAGGTTGTCATTTTAGACAGAGCTTGGACAATAGGTTGTCATTTTAGACAGAGCTTGGCCAATAGGTTGCCATTTTAGACAGGGCTTGGCCAATAGGTTGTCATTTTAGACAGGGCTTGGCCAATAGGTTGCCATTTTAGACAGGGCTTGGCCAATAGGTTGTCATTTTAGACAGGGCTTGGCCAATAGGTTGTCATTTTAGACAGAGCTTGGCCAATAGGTTGTCATTTTAGACAGGGCTTGGCCAATAGGTTGTCATTTTAGACAGGGCTTGGCCAATAGGTTGCCATTTTAGACAGAGCTTGGCCAATAGGTTGTCATTTTAGACAGGGCTTGGCCAATAGGTTGTCATTTTAGACAGGGCTTGGCCAATAGGTTGTCATTTTAGACAGGGCTTGGCCAATAGGTTGCCATTTTAGACAGGGCTTGGCCAATAGGGTGCCATTTTAGACAGGGCTTGGCCAATAGGTTGTCATTTTAGACAGGGCTTGGCCAATAGGTTGCCATTTTAGACAGAGCTTGGCCAATAGGTTGTCATTTTAGACAGGGCTTGGCCAATAGGTTGTCATTTTAGACAGGGCTTGGCCAATAGGTTGCCATTTTAGACAGAGCTTGGCCAATAGGTTGTCATTTTAGACAGGGCTTGGCCAATAGGTTGTCATTTTAGACAGGGCTTGGCCAATAGGTTGTCATTTTAGACAGGGCTTGGCCAATAGGTTGCCATTTTAGACAGGGCTTGGCCAATAGGGTGCCATTTTAGACAGGGCTTGGCCAATAGGTTGTCATTTTAGACAGGGCTTGGCCAATAGGGTGCCATTTTAGACAGGGCTTGGCCAATAGGTTGTCATTTTAGACAGGGCTTGGCCAATAGGTTGCCATTTTAGACAGGGCTTGGCCAATAGGGTGCCATTTTAGACAGGGCTTGGCCAATAGGGTGCCATTTTAGACAGGGCTTGGCCAATAGGGTGCCATTTTAGACAGGGCTTGGCCAATAGGGTGCCATTTTAGACAGGGCTTGGCCAATAGAGCTTGTCTTCTCAAGGCCCTTGTTCATCATGTACTAAGAAACACCTTCTCAGTAACCATTTAGTTCCACTTTGATTGATTTAGCTGTTTCACTTTTCCCACGCACTGTTGCTTTCTAACTGTGTGTGTGTGTGTGTGTGTGTGTGTGTGTGTGTGTATGTGTATGTGTGTGTCTGTGTGTGTGTGTGTGTATGTGTGTGTCTGTGTCTGTGTCTCTGTGTCTGTGTCTCTGTGTGTGTATGTGTATGTGTGTGTCTGTGTCTGTCTGTGTCTGTGTGTCTCGCTGTGTGTGTGTGTGTGTGTGTGTGTGTGTGTGTGTGTGTGTGTGTGTGTGTGTGTGTGTGTGTGTGTGTGTGTGTGTGTATGTGTGAAGAGAAGAGAAGAGGGGGGGGGGTCTAAGAAGACATAGGGACTAATTTGTAAAGATGTCACCTTGGGGAGCATCAGCTGACACCTCAATCTCTCTTTCACACACACACAAACACACATAGCGAGACACACACCACCAGAGAGAGAGAGAGAGAGAGAGAAACTGCCAAAAATAACCCGATATAACACATCCCAAACCAAACAACTGACTCTCTGCCCCATCTGTGTCCCATCGAAGGATAGACAGACTATTTGCGTGATGTGCTAGCACTTGGAGAGCCTAAAGATGGCGCAGCGGTGACTGCATGCTATTTGAGTATCCCGTTCACACACTCTCCAGTTTCATCGTAAACAACTGGACATCTCTCTCTCTCTCCGTGCTGTTGCGACATTCACTCTCGGGGGTCTTGAAATGGTCGATTTGCTATTCCATAGCGACATATGATCATTTTAAAGCTTGTTTTATGAATTCATCCGACTCAAAACGAGTTTGTGACTGACAGACAGCGGTATTCAGACAGAAGACGAGACTGCTGTGCTGTGCGGTGGTCGAAATAAATAAATAACAGCTTTCTCCATTCTGGCTTCTGGCAGTGGACGGCGCGAGATGCTGCGGCTGCATTGATAGAGTTGGTAGAAGGGATTCACACAGAAGTGACGAGGCAGCCTCAGCCAGGGCTTAGGCTACGGATAGGATAATAACCTAGCACTGATTGCGATAGACTGAGTGAACGTTGTTGTATGACAGACAGCAAGAAGATGCACTAAGGACCGGAAGAGAAAATGCTTCGTTTGAGAGTCGAAATATGAACGCACATTCCACTTTGGTTTTCTTTTATTTGCAGTGATATATTTCCGTGGATCTGAGCGGTTTAAACAACTTTTCGTGGTCCTTTTTCCATGATAACGGCAGAACCGGGCTTGATTTACCGGGAATTTCACCAGGATCATGTGGACCCCGACGGAGGAGGAGAAAATCGGAGTTGGTGAGTTGATTAAATTCAGTTTGTTTTATTGTTAAAAATAGGCTTTATTCAGGCCTATATATATATATATATATTCAATGAGACTGTCATTCCCCTTATTCTCAAGAAATGACTGGCGGTTCAATACTGGAATATATATAAACAACGTATGTAAGCTATGGGAGCTCCAAACCCTGACACGCGTTGACATTTCTGCACCTTTTTCCAATCCCAAACCATCACGTTATCTCGCGTCTATAGAAGCCACTCGACATTGTACTAGGCTATTCCGTTTTGAATTAACAACGCACAACTTGGGCATGTTGGACTTCGTGATGTCATTGTTTTAATGATCTGTATGTCACGTAATCAAAACTACTGGTTCATCTCCAATAGAGGGCGACAAGAAAACACAGCTCACCACAACAGGTGTGCTGCCCAGCTCAATGGATAGGAGAGATCAAACTGGGCACAAACTGGCTAAATCAACGTTATCGAATCAAACAGAAAAACGTTTTCAACATTGCTTTTGTCGACGTATTGTGACGTGGAATCTATGTGGAAAAATACATCGCATATGAAAAAAGTCATACATTTAAACTGATGTTTTGAGGGTAAAATTTCACCCACAGGATTATGTCACCTTGGTAACCAATGTTTAACATAAACAAACCTTGTATAAAATATGTTGAATTTGTACCTTTGACGTCAGAACTTTAACATAATATCCACTCCTACTGGAGATTTGATCTATCTACAGCACCTCCTACTGGAGAGTTGATCTATCCACAGCTATCCCTTCGCTGTCCCATCCAGGGTTTTTACCAAGGCCAGCCAAGCTCTGATATTTATCACCAATGTGCTATCGTGAGAATGATTGTTGAAAAATCTCCACTTAATAGACGTTACTGTCACTATCAAAGTCATTACAAGGGGTACAGAGCAAATTAAACGTAGCCATGCTTTATAAATTATACACGATATATACACAAGTATGTGGATACCCCTTTAAATGAGTGGATTCTATTTCAGCCACATCCGTTACCGACAGGTGTATAAAATCGAGCACACAGCCATGCAATCTCCATAGACAAACATTGAATGGCCAGTACTGAAGAGCTTAGACTTTCAACGTGGCACCGTCATAGGATGCCACCTTTCCAACAAGGTCAGTTTGTGATATGTCTGCCTGCTAGAGCTGCCCCCGGTCAACTGGAAGTGCTGTTATTGTGAAGTGGAAATGTCTAGGAGCAACAACGGCTCAGCTACGAAACGGTAGGCGACACACAAGCTCACAGAACGGGACCGCGAGTTCTGAAGTGCGTAGCGTGTAAAAATCGTCTGTCCTCGGTTGAAACACTCACTACCGAGTTCCAAACTACCTCTAGAAGCAACTTCAGCACAAGAACTGTTCGTCGGGAGCTTCATGAAATGGGTTTCCATGGCCGAGCAGCCACACACAAGCCTAAGATCATCATGCGCAATGCCAAGCGTCGGCTGGAGTGGTGTAAAGCTCTCCGCCATTGGACTCAGGAGCAGTGGAAACGCGTTCTCTGGAGTGATGAATCACGCTTCACCATCTGGCAGTCCAACGGATTAATCTGGGTTTGGTGGATGCCAGGAGAACGCTACCTGCCCCAATGCATAGTGCCAACTGTAAAGTTTGGTGGAGGAGGAATAATGGTCTGGGGCTGTTTTTCATGTTCGGGCTAAACCCCTTGGTTCCAGTGTAGGGAAATCTTAACACTACAGCATACAATGCTACATACACACTTCTACACCTGCATTGCTTGCTGTTTGGGGTTTTAGGCTGGGTTTCTGTACAACACTTTGAGATATCAGCTGATGTAAGAAGGGCTTAATAAATACATTTGATTTGAATGACATTCTAGACAATTCTGTGCTTCCAACTTTGTAGCAACAGTTTGGGGAAGGCCCTTTCCTGTTTCAGCATGACAATGCCCCTGTGCACAAAGCGAGAACTTGACTGGCCTGTAAAGAGACCTCAATCCCATCGAACAGCTTTGGAATAAATTGGAATGCCGACTGGGAGCCAGGCCTAATCGCCCAAAATCAGTGCCTAATCTCACTAATGCTCTTGTGGCTGAATGGAAGCAAGTCCCTGCAACAATGTTCCAACATCTAGTGGAAAGCCTTCCCAGAAGAGTGGAGGCTGGTTTTGCAACAAAGGGGGGACCAACTCCATATTAACGCCCATGACTTTGGAATGAGATGTTCGACTAGCAGGTGTCCACATACTTTTGGTAATCATCAATGATGCTATTTAGGCCTATATAGCATTTGGGAAAACATCAACAGCTATTGTTTAAATTCAGCTCAGGATTCAACTAAAAGTAGACAATACATATAATATAGGCCTTTTCAACTTTGGTTGATTTCAAATGCAATCTACAAATATGGGTGACAGGTAGCCTAGTGGTTAGAGTGTTGGGCCTGTAAACAAAAGGTTGCTAGATCAAATCCCTGAGCTGACAAAGTACAAATCTGTCAAACAAGGCAGATAACCCACTGTTCCCTGGTAGGCTGTCATTGTAAATAAGAATTTATTCTTAACTGACTTGCCTAGTTAAATAATTTATATGTTGGATTCACGTCTCCATCTCAACCAAAAAGAAACTGTATTTGAAGTGCGATTTGATTTAGTCCTATTCTTTAAACCTGTCTAGGACACACGTTCCGCTAGCGGAACCCCCCCACATTCCACTGAAAAGGCAGCGCGGGAAATTCAAAAATATTTTTTTTAAATATTTAACTTTCACACATTAACAAGTCCAATACAGCAAATGAAAGATAAACATCTTGTGAATCCAGCCAACATGTCCGATTTTTCAAATGTTTTACAGTGAAAACACCACGTATATTTATGTTAGCTCACCACCAAATCCAAAAAAGCACAGACATTTCTTTCACAGCACAGGTAGCTTTCACAAAACCCCCAAATAGAGATAGAATTAATCACTAACCTTTGAAAATCTTCATCAGATGATTCATATAACATCATGTTACACAATACATTTATGTTTTGTTCGATAATGTGCATATATATATATTAAAAAAATCTCAGTTTACATTGGCGCGTTACGTGCAGTAATGTTTTGATTCCAAAACATCTGGTGATTTTGCAGAAATACTCATAATAAACATTGATAAAAGATGCAAGTGTTATTCACATAATTAAAGATAAACTTATCCTCTATGCAACCGCTGTGTCAGATTTCAAAATAAACTTTACGGAAAAAGATTAATCTGAGAATGGCGTTTAGAGCACAATCCAGCCAAAGAAATAGTCGCCATTTTGGCGTCAACAAAAGCTACAAAAACACAATAAATATGCACTTACCTTCGAATAACTTCATCAGAAGGCACTCCCAGGATTCCCAGATCGACAATAAATGACGTTCCATAAAGCCCATCATTTAGTCACTTGTTGTCAGCATGTTCAGCCCAGGAATCCATTTTCATGACGCACGAACAATCCCTCCAGACAAAAAATCAAAAAGTTCCGTCACAGGTCGTAGAAACAGGTCAAATGATGTTTGCAATCCATATTTAGTATGTGTTTTACATTAATCATCAATAAGGATCCAACCGGAGAATTTCATTGTCTGAAGAAAGAGCATTGGAACGAGAGCACTCTCTCTCCCTCGCGCGCAAAACCAGACTGAGATTTCTGACGTCCACTCACTAAAATACCTCCTATGAGCCCCTCCTTTATAGTAGAATCATATAACTAAAATCTAAAGACGGTGACATCTAGTGGAAGCCCTAGGAAGTGTCGGTTCTTTCATATCTAGAAGGGGTCTCATTTGACACTAATTTGAATAATCGAGTTCTCATTTCCTGTTTTGACCTCTTCTCAGGTTTTTGTCTGCCAAATGAGTTCTGTTATACTTACAGAAATAATTCAAACAGTTTTAGAAACTTCAGAGTTTTTTCTATACAATAGTAATAATAATATGCATGTATTACCTTCTCGGACAGAGTAGGAGGAAATTCCGTTTGGGCACGCAATTTGTTCAAAGTGGAAACACTACCCCCTATCCCGATGAAGTTTTAACATAGATGTCTGTCTTAAATGGAGACGTGAATCCAACATATAAATGATTAATTTGTAGACAAATTAAAGCCAGTCTCCGTGCCACAGATGGAGCTATCCAAGCAGGAGATACATCTCCTTCAAAAGTTGATACTTTTGCATAATGGTAAATAGCCATAACAACTTGTTGACAAGATAGATTCATGTCTTCAGCTCAACCAAAAATGAAAGATAACGAATGGGATTAAGCCAGTGGCTCAGATGGAACTATCCAATCAGAAGATACATCTCCTTCAAATTGTTGATATTTGGTTGCGTTGACAACCAAACACAATTCAATATTACTTTTGTAAGACTGTAATTACACTAATGTAACAGTATTTATTTAACCTTTTAGGTTACCGAGGTTACTGGAACAATACATATCTTCTTATGTAATCAGAGAAAGCGTGTATGTTCAGGGTTGCAGGTCTGTGGTAATCAGAGAAAGCGTGTATGTTCAGGGTTGCAGGTCTGTGGTAATCAGAGAAAGCGTGTATGTTCAGGGTTGCAGGTCTGTGGTAATCAGAGAAAGCGTGTATGTTCAGGGTTGCAGGTCTGTGGTAATCAGAGAAAGCGTGTATGTTCAGGGTTGCAGGTCTGTGGTAATCAGAGAAAGCGTGTATGTTCAGGGTTGCAGGTCTGTGGTAATCAGAGAAAGCGTGTATGTTCAGGGTTGCAGGTCTGTGGAAATCAGAGAAAGCGTGTATGTTCAGGGTTGCAGGTCTGTGGTAATCAGAGAAAGCGTGTATGTTCAGGGTTGCAGGTCTGTGGTAATCAGAGAAAGCGTGTATGTTCAGGGTTGCAGGTCTGTGGTAATCAGAGAAAGCGTGTATGTTCAGGGTTGCAGGTCTGTGGTAATCAGAGAAAGCGTGTATGTTCAGGGTTGCAGGTCTGTGGTAATCAGAGAAAGCGTGTATGTTCAGGGTTGCAGGTCTGTGGTAATCAGAGAAAGCGTGTATGTTCAGGGTTGCAGGTCTGTGGTAATCAGAGAAAGCGTGTATGTTCAGGGTTGCAGGTCTGTGGTAATCAGAGAAAGCGTGTATGTTCAGGGTTGCAGGTCTGTGGTAATCAGAGAAAGCGTGTATGTTCAGGGTTGCAGGTCTGTGGTAATCAGAGAAAGCGTGTATGTTCAGGGTTGCAGGTCTGTGGTAATCAGAGAAAGCGTGTATGTTCAGGGTTGCAGGTCTGTGGTAATCAGAGAAAGCGTGTATGTTCAGGGTTGCAGGTCTGTGGTAATCAGAGAAAGCGTGTATGTTCAGGGTTGCAGGTCTGTGGTAATCAGAGAAAGCGTGTATGTTCAGGGTTGCAGGTCTGTGGTAATCAGAGAAAGCGTGTATGTTCAGGGTTGCAGGTCTGTGGTAATCAGAGAAAGCGTGTATGTTCAGGGTTGCAGGTCTGTGGTAATCAGAGAAAGCGTGTATGTTCAGGGTTGCAGGTCTGTGGTAATCAGAGAAAGCGTGTATGTTCAGGGTTGCAGGTCTGTGGTAATCAGAGAAAGCGTGTATGTTCAGGGTTGCAGGTCTGTGGTAATCAGAGAAAGCGTGTATGTTCAGGGTTGCAGGTCTGTGGTAATCAGAGAAAGTGTGTATGTTCAGGGTTGCAGGTCTGTGGTAATCAGAGAAAGCGTGTATGTTCAGGGTTGCAGGTCTGTGGTAATCAGAGAAAGCGTGTATGTTCAGGGTTGCAGGTCTGTGGTAATCAGAGAAAGCGTGTATGTTCAGGGTTGCAGGTCTGTGGTAATCAGAGAAAGCGTGTATGTTCAGGGTTGCAGGTCTGTGGTAATCAGAGAAAGCGTGTATGTTCAGGGTTGCAGGTCTGTGGTAATCAGAGAAAGCGTGTATGTTCAGGGTTGCAGGTCTGTGGAAATCAGAGAAAGCGTGTATGTTCAGGGTTGCAGGTCTGTGGTAATCAGAGAAAGCGTGTATGTTCAGGGTTGCAGGTCTGTGGTAATCAGAGAAAGCGTGTATGTTCAGGGTTGCAGGTCTGTGGTAATCAGAGAAAGCGTGTATGTTCAGGGTTGCAGGTCTGTGGTAATCAGAGAAAGCGTGTATGTTCAGGGTTGCAGGTCTGTGGTAATCAGAGAAAGCGTGTATGTTCAGGGTTGCAGGTCTGTGGTAATCAGAGAAAGCGTGTATGTTCAGGGTTGCAGGTCTGTGGAAATCAGAGAAAGCGTGTATGTTCAGGGTTGCAGGTCTGTGGTAATCAGAGAAAGCGTGTATGTTCAGGGTTGCAGGTCTGTGGTAATCAGAGAAAGCGTGTATGTTCAGGGTTGCAGGTCTGTGGTAATCAGAGAAAGCGTGTATGTTCAGGGTTGCAGGTCTGTGGTAATCAGAGAAAGCGTGTATGTTCAGGGTTGCAGGTCTGTGGTAATCAGAGAAAGCGTGTATGTTCAGGGTTGCAGGTCTGTGGTAATCAGAGAAAGCGTGTATGTTCAGGGTTGCAGGTCTGTGGTAATCAGAGAAAGCGTGTATGTTCAGGGTTGCAGGTCTGTGGTAATCAGAGAAAGCGTGTATGTTCAGGGTTGCAGGTCTGTGGTAATCAGAGAAAGCGTGTATGTTCAGGGTTGCAGGTCTGTGGTAATCAGAGAAAGCGTGTATGTTCAGGGTTGCAGGTCTGTGGTAATCAGAGAAAGCGTGTATGTTCAGGGTTGCAGGTCTGTGGTAATCAGAGAAAGCGTGTATGTTCAGGGTTGCAGGTCTGTGGAAATCAGAGAAAGCGTGTATGTTCAGGGTTGCAGGTCTGTGGTAATCAGAGAAAGCGTGTATGTTCAGGGTTGCAGGTCTGTGGTAATCAGAGAAAGCGTGTATGTTCAGGGTTGCAGGTCTGTGGTAATCAGAGAAAGCGTGTATGTTCAGGGTTGCAGGTCTGTGGTAATCAGAGAAAGCGTGTATGTTCAGGGTTGCAGGTCTGTGGTAATCAGAGAAAGCGTGTATGTTCAGGGTTGCAGGTCTGTGGTAATCAGAGAAAGCGTGTATGTTCAGGGTTGCAGGTCTGTGGTAATCAGAGAAAGCGTGTATGTTCAGGGTTGCAGGTCTGTGGTAATCAGAGAAAGCGTGTATGTTCAGGGTTGCAGGTCTGTGGTAATCAGAGAAAGCGTGTATGTTCAGGGTTGCAGGTCTGTGGTAATCAGAGAAAGCGTGTATGTTCAGGGTTGCAGGTCTGTGGTAATCAGAGAAAGCGTGTATGTTCAGGGTTGCAGGTCTGTGGTAATCAGAGAAAGCGTGTATGTTCAGGGTTGCAGGTCTGTGGTAATCAGAGAAAGCGTGTATGTTCAGGGTTGCAGGTCTGTGGTAATCAGAGAAAGCGTGTATGTTCAGGGTTGCAGGTCTGTGGTAATCAGAGAAAGCGTGTATGTTCAGGGTTGCAGGTCTGTGGTAATCAGAGAAAGCGTGTATGTTCAGGGTTGCAGGTCTGTGGTAATCAGAGAAAGCGTGTATGTTCAGGGTTGCAGGTCTGTGGTAATCAGAGAAAGCGTGTATGTTCAGGGTTGCAGGTCTGTGGTAATCAGAGAAAGCGTGTATGTTCAGGGTTGCAGGTCTGTGGTAATCAGAGAAAGCGTGTATGTTCAGGGTTGCAGGTCTGTGGTAATCAGAGAAAGCGTGTATGTTCAGGGTTGCAGGTCTGTGGTAATCAGAGAAAGCGTGTATGTTCAGGGTTGCAGGTCTGTGGTAATCAGAGAAAGCGTGTATGTTCAGGGTTGCAGGTCTGTGGTAATCAGAGAAAGCGTGTATGTTCAGGGTTGCAGGTCTGTGGTAATCAGAGAAAGCGTGTATGTTCAGGGTTGCAGGTCTGTGGTAATCAGAGAAAGCGTGTATGTTCAGGGTTGCAGGTCTGTGGTAATCAGAGAAAGCGTGTATGTTCAGGGTTGCAGGTCTGTGGTAATCAGAGAAAGCGTGTATGTTCAGGGTTGCAGGTCTGTGGTAATCAGAGAAAGCGTGTATGTTCAGGGTTGCAGGTCTGTGGTAATCAGAGAAAGCGTGTATGTTCAGGGTTGCAGGTCTGTGGTAATCAGAGAAAGCGTGTATGTTCAGGGTTGCAGGTCTGTGGTAATCAGAGAAAGCGTGTATGTTCAGGGTTGCAGGTCTGTGGTAATCAGAGAAAGCGTGTATGTTCAGGGTTGCAGGTCTGTGGTAATCAGAGAAAGCGTGTATGTTCAGGGTTGCAGGTCTGTGGTAATCAGAGAAAGCGTGTATGTTCAGGGTTGCAGGTCTGTGGTAATCAGAGAAAGCGTGTATGTTCAGGGTTGCAGGTCTGTGGTAATCAGAGAAAGCGTGTATGTTCAGGGTTGCAGGTCTGTGGTAATCAGAGAAAGCGTGTATGTTCAGGGTTGCAGGTCTGTGGTAATCAGAGAAAGCGTGTATGTTCAGGGTTGCAGGTCTGTGGTAATCAGAGAAAGCGTGTATGTTCAGGGTTGCAGGTCTGTGGTAATCAGAGAAAGCGTGTATGTTCAGGGTTGCAGGTCTGTGGTAATCAGAGAAAGCGTGTATGTTCAGGGTTGCAGGTCTGTGGTAATCAGAGAAAGCGTGTATGTTCAGGGTTGCAGGTCTGTGGTAATCAGAGAAAGCGTGTATGTTCAGGGTTGCAGGTCTGTGGTAATCAGAGAAAGCGTGTATGTTCAGGGTTGCAGGTCTGTGGTAATCAGAGAAAGCGTGTATGTTCAGGGTTGCAGGTCTGTGGTAATCAGAGAAAGCGTGTATGTTCAGGGTTGCAGGTCTGTGGTAATCAGAGAAAGCGTGTATGTTCAGGGTTGCAGGTCTGTGGTAATCAGAGAAAGCGTGTATGTTCAGGGTTGCAGGTCTGTGGTAATCAGAGAAAGCGTGTATGTTCAGGGTTGCAGGTCTGTGGTAATCAGAGAAAGCGTGTATGTTCAGGGTTGCAGGTCTGTGGTAATCAGAGAAAGCGTGTATGTTCAGGGTTGCAGGTCTGTGGTAATCAGAGAAAGCGTGTATGTTCAGGGTTGCAGGTCTGTGGTAATCAGAGAAAGCGTGTATGTTCAGGGTTGCAGGTCTGTGGTAATCAGAGAAAGCGTGTATGTTCAGGGTTGCAGGTCTGTGGTAATCAGAGAAAGCGTGTATGTTCAGGGTTGCAGGTCTGTGGTAATCAGAGAAAGCGTGTATGTTCAGGGTTGCAGGTCTGTGGTAATCAGAGAAAGCGTGTATGTTCAGGGTTGCAGGTCTGTGGTAATCAGAGAAAGCGTGTATGTTCAGGGTTGCAGGTCTGTGGTAATCAGAGAAAGCGTGTATGTTCAGGGTTGCAGGTCTGTGGTAATCAGAGAAAGCGTGTATGTTCAGGGTTGCAGGTCTGTGGTAATCAGAGAAAGCGTGTATGTTCAGGGTTGCAGGTCTGTGGTAATCAGAGAAAGCGTGTATGTTCAGGGTTGCAGGTCTGTGGTAATCAGAGAAAGCGTGTATGTTCAGGGTTGCAGGTCTGTGGTAATCAGAGAAAGCGTGTATGTTCAGGGTTGCAGGTCTGTGGTAATCAGAGAAAGCGTGTATGTTCAGGGTTGCAGGTCTGTGGTAATCAGAGAAAGCGTGTATGTTCAGGGTTGCAGGTCTGTGGTAATCAGAGAAAGCGTGTATGTTCAGGGTTGCAGGTCTGTGGTAATCAGAGAAAGCGTGTATGTTCAGGGTTGCAGGTCTGTGGTAATCAGAGAAAGCGTGTATGTTCAGGGTTGCAGGTCTGTGGTAATCAGAGAAAGCGTGTATGTTCAGGGTTGCAGGTCTGTGGTAATCAGAGAAAGCGTGTATGTTCAGGGTTGCAGGTCTGTGGTAATCAGAGAAAGCGTGTATGTTCAGGGTTGCAGGTCTGTGGTAATCAGAGAAAGCGTGTATGTTCAGGGTTGCAGGTCTGTGGTAATCAGAGAAAGCGTGTATGTTCAGGGTTGCAGGTCTGTGGTAATCAGAGAAAGCGTGTATGTTCAGGGTTGCAGGTCTGTGGTAATCAGAGAAAGCGTGTATGTTCAGGGTTGCAGGTCTGTGGTAATCAGAGAAAGCGTGTATGTTCAGGGTTGCAGGTCTGTGGTAATCAGAGAAAGCGTGTATGTTCAGGGTTGCAGGTCTGTGGTAATCAGAGAAAGCGTGTATGTTCAGGGTTGCAGGTCTGTGGTAATCAGAGAAAGCGTGTATGTTCAGGGTTGCAGGTCTGTGGTAATCAGAGAAAGCGTGTATGTTCAGGGTTGCAGGTCTGTGGTAATCAGAGAAAGCGTGTATGTTCAGGGTTGCAGGTCTGTGGTAATCAGAGAAAGCGTGTATGTTCAGGGTTGCAGGTCTGTGGTAATCAGAGAAAGCGTGTATGTTCAGGGTTGCAGGTCTGTGGTAATCAGAGAAAGCGTGTATGTTCAGGGTTGCAGGTCTGTGGAAATCTTCACAATTGCTGTAATAATCTGCACAGAATCTAAAAACTCTTTTGATCACTTGCACCATGTACTTTAATCAAAATCAAATCAAATCCAATGTATTTATAAAGCCCTTCTTACATCAGCAGATGTCATAAAGTGCTGTACAGAAACCCAGTCTAAAAAGCAATGCATATGTAGAAGCATGGTGGCAAGGAAAAACTCCCTAGAAAGGCAGGAAGCTAGGAAGAAACCTAGAGAGGATCCAGGCTCTGAGGGGTGACCAGTCCTCTTCTGGTTGTGCTGGGTGGAGATTATAAAAGTACATGGACATTAATTAAGGCCAGATCGTTCTTCAAGATGTTCAAACGTTTTTAGATGACCAGCAGGGTCAAATAATAATCACAGTGGGTGTAGAGGGTGAAACAGGTCAGTACCTCAAAAGTAAACGTCAGTTGGCTTTTTATAGCCAAGCATTCAGAGGTCGAGACAGCAGGTGCGGTAGAGAGAGAGAGAGAGAGAGAGAGAGAGAGAGAGAGAGAGAGAGAGAGAGAGAGAGAGAGAGAGAGAGAGAGAGAGAGAGAGAGAGAGAGAGAGAGAGAGAGAGAGAGAGAGAGAGAGAGAGAGATAAATAGATAAATAGAGAGAGATAAATAGAGAGAGAGATAAATAGAGAGAGAGAGAGAGAGATAAATAGAGAGAGAGAGAGAGACAGACTATGTGAGAGCTCTATAAACAGAGTCGGAAACAGCAGGTCCGGGACAAGGTAACACGTCCGGTAAACAGGTGGGTTCCATAGCAGCAAGCTGAACAGTTGAAACTGGAGCAGAAGCATAACCAGGTGGACTGGGGACAGCAAGGAGTCGTCAGGCCAGGTCGTCCTGAGGCATGGTCCTAGGGCTCAGGTCCTCTGGGAGGGGAGGGAGAGAGGGATTATTAAGTTGTTGTATAAATTAACTAAGTATTCCCATTTTGAACTTTGCTGTGCTTTTAAAATAGTTGAAATCACAGTGATAATACATGTAGGAGACAACCAAACAAAAAATCTGACATTGATTTTCCTTTGGAATTTGGTTTGTGTTTTTAGATGGTTGAAAGCATAGCGATAACACATTGTAAATACAACTAACTTTTGGATGTCTTTTTTGAGTGGTTGAAAATAGTTTGGAATCTCATTGATCGACTACGTATCTACCAAACATTACCCAATACTTCACGTTGAAATGACGTGGTGTGTCTAGTGGGATAGGACTTCCCAAATGTGAATGCTATTCTATTCTATTCAAATATATTCTAGTGTACTACACATCTTTCTGGAGGGGTCAGTATGCCAACTGTGACCAAACAGCTGACAGTATTGATCCTGAGCTGCTGACATACAGTGGCTGGATTGGAGCTGTGGCTGCTACAATCCAGGGTCATAGGTCACTGATGATAGTATTGATTTATTCATAGTTAAAATATGGATTAAGAGTGTAAGCTAGACCTCCATGTAGACAGATAGGAGCGTCTTCTCTGTCCCAAACTGACAGACCATGGGAATGCGAAGCCATTGAGCTGGGGAAAGAAATACTGCTTCGCTGACAACAGCCTGCTTAGCAAGTCCAATTCATGGCAGCAGAGTATCAGCTGGAATGGCGTGGAATAGGAAGCTTCTTACCACATTATATTATTAATACACAGACCGTCACAATTTATAAAGCAGTAACAAACCCAACAAAACTACATCTTTCATAGAGAGAGAGAGAGAGAGGAGAGAGAGAGAGAGAGAGAGAGAGAGAGAGAGAGGAGAGAGAGAGAGCGAGAGAGAGATGTGAGAGATGTGGTATAACTCATGGACGCTGTCCAAAGGGTCTGCCAGAGATTCTGGCTGAGCATTGAAAACACAGAATGAAAGTCTCTTTGTAAGGGAATGGCTCTCTGAATTCAGTTCCAGCCCTCTGGCCATTTAGCCAGACAGGCCAGCAAACACTGTTCCCACCACCCAGTAAAAGACATGCCTGAGACAGAGAGGAAGGCCATATATTGGTTATAACCATATGCTCAGTAGAGGACAGTTAAAATGCTATGTTGCTCTACTGTTGTGCAAACATTTGCAGAATAAATGTGAACATAAACCAGCACTGTTGACTGGGAAAAATAAAGTATTCCATTCTGTTCTATTCTATTCTATTCTATTCTATTGTATTTCACTCTATTCTGTTCTATTCTATTCTATTCTATTCTATTGTATTTCACTCTATTCTGTTCTATTCTGTTCTGTTCTATTCTGTTCTATTCTGTTCTGTTTTATTCTGTTCTATTATTTTCTGTTCTGTTCTATTCTGTTCTGTTGTATTTCACTCTATTCTGTTCTATTCTATTCTGTTCTGTTGTATTTCACTCTATTCTGTTCTATTCTATTGTATTTCACTCTATTCTGTTCTATTCTGTTCTGTTCTATTCTGTTCTATTCTGTTCTGTTTTATTCTGTTCTATTCTTTTCTGTTCTATTCTGTTCTGTTCTGTTCTGTTCTATTCTATTCTGTTCTGTTCTATTCTGTGTGGAAATTGACGTTGTGAGTGGCAGATATTCAGCCTCATTGCCTCCAGGGAGTTAATTTCCCCCTCTAATCACTTCAGACAGCGAGGAGTTAACACACAGATAACAGTTATCTGATGTCCCCTCATGTAGTATGTATTGGGGATGGTTAATACAGAGACTCTCATAATGTACTAAAAGGAGCCTGTAGATATTCAGCACTGTTTCATGGAGTGTGTATGTGTATGTGTGTGTGTGTGTGTGTGTGTGTGTGTGTGTGTGTGTGTGTGTGTGTGTGTGTGTGTGTGTGTGTGTGTGTGTGTGTGTGTGTGTGTGTGTGTGTGTGTGTGTGCATGCACCGGGGTGTGCGTGTTCTTGCATGTGTGTGTGTGTCTAAATGTGTGGAGAGGCATGAACAGGATGAAGATGTGAAGAGGAGAGGAGCTGAGTCAGGGAGGAGAGGAGGGGTCAGGGAGGAGAGGAGGGGAGGGGAGTCAGGGAGGAGAGGAGGGGAGGGGAGTCAGGGAGGAGAGGAGGGGTCAGGGAGGGGAGGGGAGTCAGGGAGGAGAGGAGGGGTCAGGGAGGAGAGGAGGGGTCAGGGAGGAGAGGGGGGAGGGGAGTCAGGGAGGAGAGGAGAGGAGGGGAGGGGAGTCAGGGAGGAGAGGAGGGGAGGGGAGTCAGGGAGGAGATGAGGAGAGGGGGGGAAGGGAGTCAGGGAGGAGAGGGGGAGGGGAGTCAGGGAGGAGGGGAGGGGAGTCAGGGAGGAGGGGAGGGGAGTCAGGGAGAAGGGGAGGGGAGTCAGGGAGGAGAGGAGAGGGGAGTCAGGGAGGAGAGGAGAGGAGGAGAGGGGAGTCAGGGAGGAGAGGATGAGAGGAGGGGAGGGGAGGAGGGGAGGGGAGTCAGGGAGGAGAGGAGGGGAGGAGAGGAGGAGAGGAGGGGAGTCAGGGAGGAGATCAGGAGAGGGGAGTTAGGGAGGAGGGGAGGGGAGTCAGGGAGGATAGGAGGGGAGTCAGGGAGGAGAGGAGGGGTCAGGGAGGAGGGGAGGGGAGTCAGGGAGGAGGGGAGGGGAGTCAGGGAGGAGGGGAGGGGAGTCAGGGAGGAGATGAGGAGAGGGGAGTCAGGGAGGAGAGGAGGAGAGGGGAGTCGGGGAGTAAGGGAAGAGAGGAGAGGAGAGGAGGGGAGTCAGGGAGGAGTGAAGGAAAGGGGAGTCAGAGAGGAGAGGAGGAGAGGGGAGTTAGGGAGGAAAGGAGGGGAGTCAGGGAGGAGAGGAGGGGAGCGGAGTCAGGGAGGAGAGGAGATGAGAGAAGTCAGAGATGAGAGGAGGGGTCAGGGAGGAGAGGAGGGGAGCAGAGTCAGGGAGTCAGGGAGGAAAGGAGAGGAGGGGAGTCAGGGAGGAAAGGAGAGGAGGGGAGCGGAGTCAGGGAGGAGAGGAGAGGAGGGGAGTCAGGGAGGGCCAGTAGGGAGCCTTTGGTTGACAGAACATCTCTTGATGATAGTAGGATTCCATTGTTATGTAGCAGCTCATAATCAATGTTATAATGTATTCATTATGGTGACGTCAGCTGTAGTCTCACGTCTGTTATAGAGAGCTGGCAGAGAACACACACACACACACACACACACACACACACACACACACACACACACACACACACACACACACACACACACACACACACACACACACACACACACACACACACACACACACACACTTGCCCCCCTCCTCCTAAAGCACACACTAATAACATAACCAGATGTAGTTAGACGGCTGGCTGTATGAGCTGTATAACCGTAGTAAGGCTGGCTGTATGAGCTGTATAACCATAGTAAGGCTGGCTGTATGAGCTGTATAACCATAGTAAGGCTGGCTGTATGAGCTGTATAACCATAGTAAGGCTGGCTGTATGAGCTGTCTGACCATAGTAAGGCTGGCTGTATGAGCTGTATAACCATAGTAAGGCTGGCTGTATGAGCTGTATAACCGTAGTAAGGCTGGCTGTATGAGCTGTATAACCGTAGTAAGGCTGGCTGTATGAGCTGTATAACCGTAGTAAGGCTGGCTGTATGAGCTGTATAACCGTAGTAAGGCTGGCTGTATGAGCTGTATAACCATAGTAAGGCTGGCTGTATGAGCTGTCTGACCGTAGTAAGGCTGGCTGTATGAGCTGTATAACCGTAGTAAGGCTGGCTGTATGAGCTGTATAACCGTAGTAAGGCTGGCTGTATGAGCTGTCTGACCGTAGTAAGGCTGGCTGTATGAGCTGTCTGACCGTAGTAAGGCTGGCTGTATGAGCTGTATAACCGTAGTAAGGCTGGCTGTATGAGCTGTATAACTGTAGTAAGGCTGGCTGTATGAGCTGTATAACTGTAGTAAGGCTGGCTGTATGAGCTGTATAACCATAGTAAGGCTGGCTGTATGAGCTGTATAACCATAGTAAGGCTGGCTGTATGAGCTGTAGTAAGGCTGGCTGTATGAGCTGTATAACTGTAGTAAGGCTGGCTGTATGAGCTGTATAACTGTAGTAAGGCTGGCTGTATGAGCTGTATAACTGTAGTAAGGCTGGCTGTATGAGCTGTATAACCATAGTAAGGCTGGCTGTATGAGCTGTATAACTGTAGTAAGGCTGGCTGTATGAGCTGTATAACTGTAGTAAGGCTGGCTGTATGAGCTGTATAACTGTAGTAAGGCTGGCTGTATGAGCTGTCTGACTGTAGTAAGGCTTGGCTGTATGAGCTGTCTGACCGTAGTAAGGCTTGGCTGTATGAGCTGTCTGACTGTAGTAAGGCTGGCTGTATGAGCTGTCTGACCGTAGTAAAGCTGTATGAGCTGTCTGACCGTAGTAAGGCTGGCTGTATGAGCTGTATAACCGTAGTAAGGCTGGCTGTATGAGCTGTATAACCATAGTAAGGCTGGCTGTATGAGCTGTATAACCATAGTAAGGCTGGCTGTATGAGCTGTATAACCGTAGTAAGGCTGGCTGTATGAGCTGTATAACCGTAGTAAGGCTGGCTGTATGAGCTGTATAACCATAGTAAGGCTGGCTGTATGAGCTGTCTGACCGTAGTAAGGCTGGCTGTATGAGCTGTCTGACCGTAGTAAGGCTGGCTGTATGAGCTGTATAACCATAGTAAGGCTGGCTGTATGAGCTGTCTGACCGTAGTAAGGCTGGCTGTATGAGCTGTATAACTGTAGTAAGGCTGGCTGTATGAGCTGTCTGACCGTAGTAAGTCTTGACATCGTTCAGTTCCAGTAGAATGGCTAATTAGTGTTTCCAATTGATATTTGCTCAACCAAGCATGACCAGGCTGGCTGTATGAGCTGTCTAACCTAGGGCACTGTGTGTGTGCGTGTGTGCGTGTGTGTGTGCACGTGAGTGCATGCGTGCGTGTGTGCGTGTGCATGTGTGAGTGAGTGTGTGCGTGTGCGTGTGAGTGCATGTGTGAGTGAGTGTGTTCGTGCGTGCGTGCGTGTGTGTGTGCGTGCGTGGTTCTGTGTGTGTGTGAGAGTGCATCCGGAGCATAAAGGGGTTGGCTGTGCTTGTACAGTTTAATATTCTCTACACACCCATGTGTCATGTAATGTGTTGTGAAAGCTCAGTATGGCCCTTGCTCAGGGCATACTGTATTCCCTCATTAGAAATGTGTCACAGCTGTCTAAAAGCACAAGTCACCTCTGCTGCCGAGCATAATACCGCTACAGTATTCCCCCTTTGGTTTTACCAACATAGCTGCAATACACGTATGTTACATCAGTATCTGGGGACAGTTGTGCTTTGTTCCTCCCTTTTAACATTCTATTGACGGGTTATATTAATTAAATATGTTTGGGCTGCTTGTGGTCAATCTGCAGTCTACAAATTCTTTGAAATGATCTTCCGGCCCTCCGACAATCCGCTCAAAAACAAAATCGCCCCGCCTCTGAAGCTAGTTGATGATCCCTGCAGTCGAGGGAGTGCGAGTGCCTCTCAAATGTACTGTTTTGTGTGTTCTCCGCACTCTCGTCCTCACGAGAACGTCCTCAGAGAATGCACTTGGAGCGTGAGAGTGTGGAGCACTGTAGTAAGCAGATTGAGAAACACCCAAGGTGTTATCTCAGTCGTGAAGGTTAACGGGTTATCTGCATCGTGAAGGTTACGGTGTTATCTCAGTCGTGAAGGTAAAGGTGTTATCTCAGTTGTGAAGGTTAACGGGTTATCTGCATCGTGAAGGTTACGGTGTTATCTCAGTCGTGAAGGTTAACGGGTTATCTGCATCGTGAAGGTTACGGTGTTATCTCAGTCGTGAAGGTAAAGGTGTTATCTCAGTTGTGAAGGTTAACGGGTTATCTGCATCGTGAAGGTTACGGTGTTATCTCAGTTGTGAAGGTTAACGGGTTATCTCAGTTGTGAAGGTTAACGGGTTATCTGCATCGTGAAGGTTACGGTGTTATCTCAGTTGTGAAGGTTAACGGGTTATCTCAGTTGTGAAAGTTAACGGGTTATCTGCATCGTGAAGGTTACGGTGTTATCTCAGTCGTGAAGGTTAAGGTGTTATCTCAGTCGTGAAGGTAAAGGTGTTATCTCAGTCGTGAAGGTAAAGGTGTTATCTCAGTCGTGAAGGTTAAAGTGTTATCTCAGTCGTGAAGTTAAGCTGTTATCTCAGTTGTGAAGGTTAAGGTGTTATCTCAGTTGTAAAGGTAAAGGTGTTATCTCAGTCGTGAAGGTTAAAGTGTTATCTCAGTCGTGAAGTTAAGCTGTTATCTCAGTTGTGAAGGTTAAGGTGTTATCTCAGTTGTAAAGGTAAAGGTGTTATCTCAGTCGTGAAGGTTAAGGTGTCATCTCAGTCGTGAAGGTTAAGGTGTTATCTCAGTCGTGAAGGTTAAGGTGTTATCTCAGTCGTGAAGGTTAAGGTGTCATCTCAGTCGTGAAGGTTAAGGTGTTATCTCAGTCGTGAAGGTAAAGGTGTTATCTCAGTCGTGAAGGTTAAAGTGTTATCTCAGTAGTGAAGGTTAAGGTGTTATCTCAGTCGTGAAGGTAAAGGTGTTATCTCAGTCGTGAAGGTAAAGGTGTTATCTCAGTCGTGAAGGTTAAGGTGTTATCTCAGTCGTGAAGGTAAAGGTGTTATCTCAGTCGTGAAGGTTAAGGTGTTATCTCAGTCGTGAAGGTTAAGGTGTCATCTCAGTCGTGAAGGTTAAGGTGTTATCTCAGTCGTGAAGGTTAAGGTGTTATCTCAGTCATGAAGGTAAAGGCGTTATCTGCATCGTGAAGGTTACGGTGTTATCTCAGTCGTGAAGGTAAAGGTGTTATCTCAGTCGTGAAGGTTAAAGTGCTATCTCAGTCGTGAAGGTTAAGGTGTTATCTCAGTCGTGAAGGTAAAGGTGTTATCTCAGTCGTGAAGGTTAAAGTGTTATCTCAGTCGTGAAGGTAAAGGTGTTATCTCAGTCGTGAAGGTAAAGGTGTTATCTCAGTTGTAAAGGTGTTATCTCAGTCGTGAAGGTTAAAGTGTTATCTCAGTCGTGAAGGTAAAGGTGTTATCTCAGTCGTGAAGGTAAAGGTGTTATCTCAGTCGTGAAGATTACGGTGTTATCTCAGTGAGTGTGATCAGATGGACTCTGCCTGGCTGCTGAAGTGCTCCTGGTAGTGACCCTGTGATGTGAGACCTGAGAGAAGCATGGCCTTGTGTTGGTGTAACCGGTGTGAAATGGCTAGCTAGTTAGCGGTGCGCACTAATAGCGTTTCAATCGGTAACGTCACTCGCTCTGAGACCTTGAAGAAGTTGCTCTGCAAGGGCCGCAGCTTTTGTGGAGCGATAGGTAACGATGCTTCGCGGGAGGCAGTTGTTGATGTGTTCAGAGGGTCCCTGGTTGGAGCCCAGGTTGGGGCGAGGCGAGGGACGGGAAGCAACACTGTTACATTGGGAATGATGACAACATTACAGGAGATGTTCCTCTAGCTAGCTAGGTGATATAGAGTAACATGATAGTACTACTACAGGGTTATATAGGGCTGACGAGTTTAGCCTCCAGTGCTTGTGATACATGTTGGATCGAGTTAAGACGTCTTCTACATGATCCTTTTAAGTGTTGAATTTATTGCCAGTTGAAATGTATTGGTTTACAAAAAATTAAGCATTGACTATGGTATGGGTGCAACACAGTGCTGAGGAATTATATCTAATACTGTCTAGGTCCTCCCTACCTGTAGACCACTCTATCTAATACTGTCTAGGTCCTCCCTCAAGCAGCAGGAGGATGCATTTGCCGTCCGATGTACTGTTAGCTGATCATGTGTTTACTTTGCAAGTTACCAGTAGATTTTTTTATTTAACCAGGCAAGTCAGTTAAG
This sequence comes from Salvelinus alpinus, assembly GCF_045679555.1. Lineage (NCBI taxonomy): Eukaryota > Metazoa > Chordata > Actinopteri > Salmoniformes > Salmonidae > Salvelinus > Salvelinus alpinus. Next base: position 53,638,538 of record NC_092097.1, read on the forward strand.
AACAAATTCTTATTTTCAATGACGGCCTACCAGGGAACAGTGGGTTAACTGCCTTGTTCAGGGGCAGAACGACATATTTTTACCTTGTCAGCTCGGGGATTCAATCCAGCAACCTTTCGGTTACTGGCGCAACGCTCTAAGTACTAGGCTACCTGCCGCTTAGAAACTTTGTACAGTTGACCAAACAGTGGTAAGAAGACCTAATGTGTTTTTTTTCTCCAACCATCGTAGGCCTACCCAGCGAAGTTAGCTAACATTTCCCCTTTTCAACATTGATTTTAGTAGCGTTTAATAATTGCTGCTGAAATACATGATAGGCTACATTGACTGATGGATCACGTCAAATTGGCGAGTTAGCTAGCTAGTAACAGATCACGTCAAATTGGCTAGTTAGCTAGCTAGTAACATATCACGTCAAATTGGCTAGTTAGCTAGCTAGTAACAGATCACGTCAATATGGCTAGTTAGCTAGCTAGTAACAGATCACGTCAATATGGCTAGTTAGCTAGCTAGTAACAGATCACCGCAATATGGCTAGTTAGCTAGCTAGTAACAGATCACGTCAAATTGGCTAGTTAGCTAGCTAGTAACAGATCACGTCAATATGGCTAGTTAGCTAGCTAGTACCAGATCACGTCAATATGGCTAGTTAGCTAGCTAGTAACAGATCACGTCAATATGGCTAGTTAGCTAGCTAGTAACAGATCACGTTAAATTGGCTAGTTAGCTAGCTAGTAACATATCACATCAAATTGGCTAGTTAGCTAGCTAGTAACAGATCACGTCAAATTGGCTAGTTAGCTAGCTAGTAACAGATCACGTCAATATGGCTAGTTAGCTAGTTAGTAACAGATCACATCAATATGGCTAGTTAGCTAGCTAGTAAAAGATCACGTCAATATGGCTAGTTAGCTAGTTAGTAACAGATCACATCAATATGGCTAGTTAGCTAGCTAGTAAAAGATCACGTCAATATGGCTAGTTAACAAGCTACCTTTCAGGGGATAAACTAGATGGCGATATCCAGATGTTGTTTGATTTGTTTATCTTATACTGTAGTGGTGATGACAGTAGTCTGACTGATAAATCAAATATGTATTGGTCGCATACTGTACACATATTTAGCAGATGTTATTGCGGGTGTATCGAAATGCTTGTGTTCCTAGCTCCAACAGTGGAGTAATATCTAACAATTCACAACAATACACAACAAATCTAAAAGTAAAATAATGGAATTAAGAAATATATAAATACTAGCTGTATATCTCTGATGATAGAGATAAACAGTTACTAGTTGTATAACAGAGCTAAACAGTTACTAGCTGTATAACAGAGCTAAACAGTTACTAGCTGTATAACAGAGCTAAACAGTTACTAGCGGTATAACAGAGCTAAACAGTTACTAGCTGTATAACAGAGCTAAACAGTTACTAGCTGTATAACAGAGCTAAACAGTTACTAGCTGTATAACAGAGATAAACAGTTACTAGCTGTATAACAGAGCTAAACAGTTACTAGCTGTATAACAGAGCTAAACAGTTACTAGTTGTATAACAGAGCTAAACAGTTACTAGCTGTGTAACAGAGCTAAACAGTTACTAGCTGTATAACAGAGCTAAACAGTTACTAGCTGTATAACAGAGCTAAACAGTTACTAGCTGTATAACAGAGCTAAACAGTTACTAGCGGTATAACAGAGCTAAACAGTTACTAGCTGTATAACAGAGCTAAACAGTTACTAGCGGTATAACAGAGCTAAACAGTTACTAGCTGTATAACAGAGCTAAACAGTTACTAGCGGTATAACAGAGCTAAACAGTTACTAGTTGTATAACAGAGCTAAACAGTTACTAGCTGTATAACAGAGATAAACAGTTACTAGCGGTATAACAGAGCTAAACAGTTACTAGCTGTATAACAGAGCTAAACAGTTACTAGCTGTATAACAGAGCTAAACAGTTACTAGCTGTATAACAGAGCTAAACAGTTACTAGCTGTGTAACAGAGCTAAACAGTTACTAGCTGTATAACAGAGCTAAACAGTTACTAGCTGTATAACAGAGCTAAACAGTTACTAGCTGTATAACAGAGCTAAACAGTTACTAGCTGTGTAACAGAGCTAAACAGTTACTAGCTGTATAACAGAGATAAACAGTTACTAGCTGCATAACAGAGCTAAACAGTTACTAGCTGCGTAACAGAGCTAAACAGTTACTAGCTGTGTAACAGAGCTAAACAGTTACTAGCTGTGTAACAGAGCTAAACAGTTACTAGCTGTATAACAGAGCTAAACAGTTACTAGCTGTATAACAGAGCTAAACAGTTACTAGCTGTATAACAGAGCTAAACAGTTACTAGCGGTATAACAGAGCTAAACAGTTACTAGCTGTATAACAGAGCTAAACAGTTACTAGCTGTATAACAGAGCTAAACAGTTACTAGCTGTGTAACAGAGCTAAACAGTTACTAGCTGTGTAACAGAGCTAAACAGTTACTAGCGGTATAACAGAGCTAAACAGTTACTAGCTGTATAACAGAGCTAAACAGTTACTAGCTGTATAACAGAGCTAAACAGTTACTAGCTGTGTAACAGAGCTAAACAGTTACTAGCTGTGTAACAGAGCTAAACAGTTACTAGCGGTATAACAGAGCTAAACAGTTACTAGCTGTATAACAGAGCTAAACAGTTACTAGCTGTATAACAGAGCTAAACAGTTACTAGTTGTATAACAGAGCTAAACAGTTACTAGCGGTATAACAGAGCTAAACAGTTACTAGCTGTATAACAGAGCTAAACAGTTACTAGTTGTATAACAGAGCTAAACAGTTACTAGCTGTGTAACAGAGCTAAACAGTTACTAGCTGCATAACAGAGCTAAACAGTTACTAGCTGCGTAACAGAGCTAAACAGTTACTAGCTGTGTAACAGAGCTAAACAGTTACTAGCTGTGTAACAGAGCTAAACAGTTACTAGCTGTATAACAGAGCTAAACAGTTACTAGCTGTATAACAGAGCTAAACAGTTACTAGCTGTATAACAGAGCTAAACAGTTACTAGCGGTATAACAGAGCTAAACAGTTACTAGCTGTATAACAGAGCTAAACAGTTACTAGCGGTGTAACAGAGCTAAACAGTTACTAGCTGTGTAACAGAGCTAAACAGTTACTAGCGGTATAACAGAGCTAAACAGTTACTAGCTGTATAACAGAGCTAAACAGTTACTAGCGGTATAACAGAGCTAAACAGTTACTAGTTGTATAACAGAGCTAAACAGTTACTAGCGGTATAACAGAGCTAAACAGTTACTAGCTGTATAACAGAGCTAAACAGTTACTAGCTGTGTAACAGAGCTAAACAGTTACTAGTTGTATAACAGAGCTAAACAGTTACTAGCTGTGTAACAGAGCTAAACAGTTACTAGCTGTATAACAGAGCTAAACAGTTACTAGCGGTATAACAGAGCTAAACAGTTACTAGCTGTATAACAGAGCTAAACAGTTACTAGCTGTATAACAGAGCTAAACAGTTACTAGCGGTATAACAGAGCTAAACAGTTACTAGTTGTATAACAGAGCTAAACAGTTACTAGCTGTATAACAGAGCTAAACAGTTACTAGCGGTATAACAGAGCTAAACAGTTACTAGCTGTATAACAGAGCTAAACAGTTACTAGCTGTATAACAGAGCTAAACAGTTACTAGCTGTATAACAGAGCTAAACAGTTACTAGCTGTGTAACTATGATGATAGAACTAAACAGGAGTAGGCTTTTGTAGGCTACAGTCCAAGCTATGTCTTCCGATGGTGTGACTTCTGTCGGCATTAAAATATTATCAAACTTGAATAAACACTTGGAGGTAAGAATAACAGCAGTGGTGTAGTCTACAGCGATACAGATATCACTTATTATTGATATCTACATAGCGCATTGATGTGAATCACACTGCTGCTCTCTCATTTAGCTATTTGCGCCTTACGGATTGTGGTTGTGTGGATGACTGTTCACAAAGCTAAATGTGTATTTTAACCCAATAATGGTTGAATTCAAGACGTTTAAGCTGCCAATCAATCATTGTTTTTGAAACCAGTGGACAGCCAGTGAAAAATGTGCTCTTGCAACAGCTGCATAGTGAGGATCCCAGCCTGTGGAATAAAAGTGGGGCTTATATTGCTACATTTAATTCAAGCTGATAAAACATAAATAATCCATAGGCCTAATGGACACGTGCTCAAACACACACTTTTGACAGATTTTAAGGGGCACTCTGTAGTTGCTACATCCCTTTTTAGACATATACACTACTGTTCAAAATTTTGGGGTCACTTAGAAATGTCTTGTTTTTTAAAGAAAAGCTCATTTTTTCCCCATTAAAATAATATCAAATTGATCAGAAATACAGTGTAGACATTGTTAATGTTGTAAATGACTATTGTAGCTGGAAAGGGCAGATTTTTAAAAATTGAATATCTACATAGGCATACAGAGGCCCATTATCAGCAACCATCACTCCTGTGTTCCAATGGCATGTTGTGTTAGCTAATCCAAGTTTATCCTTTTAAAAGGCTAATTGATAGAAAGAGGAGTGGGAGGCCACGGTGCACAACTGAGCAAGAGGACAAGTACATTAGAGTGTCTAGTTTGAGAAACAGATGCCTCACAAGTCCTCAACTGGCAGCTTCATTAAATAGTACCCGCAAAACACCAGTCTCAACGTCAACAGTGAAGAGGCGACTCCGGGATGCTGGCCTTCTAGGCAGAGTTGCAAAGAAAAAGTAATATCTCAGACTGGCCAATAAAAATAAAAGATTAAGATGGGCAAAAGAACACAGACACTGGACAGAGGAACTCTGCCTAGAAGGCCAGCATCCTGGAGTCGCCTCTTTACTCTTCACCGGGGCCTCCCACTCCTCTTTCTATTCTGGTTAGAGACGGTTTGCGCTGTTCTGTGAAGGGAGTAGTACACAGCGTTGTACGAGATCTTCAGCTTCTTGGCAATTTCTCGCATGGAATAGTCTTCATTTCTCAGAACAAGAACAGACTGATGAGTTTCAGAAGAAATGTATCTGTTTCTGGCCATTTTGAGCCTGTAATCGAACCCACACATGCTGATGCTCCAGATACTCAACTAGTCTAAAGAAGGCCAGTTTTATTGCTTCTTTGATTAGGACAACAGTTTTCAGCTCTGCTAACATAATTGCAAAATTGTTTTCTTATGATCAATTAGCCTTTTAAAATGATAAACTTGGATTAGCTAACACAACGTGCCATTGGAACACAGCAGTGATACATTCTGATAATGGGCCTATGTACGTCTATGTAGATATTCCATAAAAAATCTGCCGTTTCCAGCTACAATAGTCATTTACAACATTAACAATGTCTACACTGTATTTCTGATCAATTTGATATTATTTTAATGGACAAAAATGTGCTTTTCTTTCAAAAACAAGGACATTTGTAAGTGACCCCAAACTTTTGAACGGTAGTGTAAATTATATATTTATCTCTATTGATTCTTGAAGAATATAATTTATAAATGCCTCATGAGCTTAGTTTAACTGTCACACTCCATGAGAAGCCCAAATATAAGATTGTTTTACTCCAATGTTAGTAAACATTGTAAATATAAACAAACGCTGTATAGCCTCATAAAATTGGTAAAACAATAATTTTGATATCATGGATGGTCAGTCCTTGTATCCACATATCTGTCTATTAATCTGAGAGTGGTTACATTTCTCCAGACCCATCCCTCAGCTTTTTACCAAAACAGAGGCTGGGCGGCCATTTTGTTATTGTTTCATTTGTGGATTTGCCCTTTACACAGCTGCATATTATCAAGATATCAATGTGTCACCAACAAAAAGGTCAGCAATAGGCCAATAGTAAATACAGCTTATGATATTCATTTCTCACATGTAAATGGCGCTTTTCAGTAGGGCTCAAATCTATTCCATGAGCACAGCAGTTAATCAATCAGTCCTCCATGACAACATAATTATAGTCAACAGAATAGGGCTGGCTAATAAGTCCATAGTTTTGGGGTTATGCTCAGGTAAAACAATTTGGCTAATCTATACTTCCATATTTCCAAGTCCTATTCTTGAAGGTCAAGGGGTATAACATTTATTGGAATGACTGGAATTCTGATAGACTGGTTTTTAATGTAAAGATATAATTTAATGGTATTATTATATGTAGTAGAAAGCGATGGGTTAGAAGAAGCCTACATAACCAACCCATAAAGTAAAATGTAACATCCATATATGACCAGCTATGTAAACTTTAACATTGATTTATCCTGCAATATAAACTGGGTGGTTCGAGCCATGAATGCTGATTGGCTGACAGCCGTGGTATATCAGACCGTATACGACGGGTATGATAAAACATTTATTTTTACTGCTCTAGTTACATTGGTAACCCGTTTCTAATAGCAATAAGGCACCTTGGGGTTTTGTCGTATATGGCCAATATAGTAAGGGCTGTAGCCAGGCACCCGTGTTGCGTTGTGCGTAAGAATCAAAACAAATTGTATTAATTACATGCGCCGAATACAACCTTACAGTGAAATGCTTACTTATGAGCCCCTGACCAACAATGCAGTTAAACAAAATACAGATAAGAAATAAAAAGTAACAACTAATTAAGGAGCAGCAGTAAAATAACAATAGCGAGACTATATACAGGGGGGTACCGGTACAGGGTCAATGTTCGGGGACACCGGTTAGTTGAGGTAATATGTACATGTAGGTAGAGTTATTAAAGTGACTATGCATAGATCATAACAACAGAGAGTACCTGTGGTGTAAAGAGGGGGGGGGGGGGGGGCAATGCAAATAGTCTGGGTAGCCATTTGATCAGGTGTTCAGGAGTCTTAAGGCTTGTGGGTAGAAGCTGTTTAGAAGCCTTATGGACCTAGACTTGGTGCTCCGGTACCGCTTACCGTGCGGTAGCAGAGAGAACAGTCTATGACTTGGGTGGCTGGAGTCTTTGACAATTTTTAGGGCTTTCCTCTGACACCGCCTGGTATAGAGGTTCTGGATGGAGGAAGCTTGGCCCCAGTGATGTACTGGGCCATTCACACTACCTTCTGTAGTGCCTTGCGGTCGATGGCCGAGCAGTTGCCATACCAGGCAGTGATGGAACCAGTCAGGATGCTCTCGATGGTGCAGCTGTAGAACCTTTTGAGGATCTGAGGACCCATGCCAAGTCTTTTCAGTCTCCTGAGGGGGAATAGGTTTTGTCGTGCCCTCTTGAAGTTTGTAAGTGATGTGGACACCAAGGAACTTGAAGCTCTCAACCTGCTCCACTACAGCCCCGTCGATGAGAATGGGGGTGTGCCCGGTCCTCCTTTTCCTGTAGTCCACAATCATCTCCTTTGTCTTGATCACGTTAAGGGAGAGGTTGTTGTCCTGGCACCACACGACCAGGTCTCTGACCTCCTCCCTATAGGCTGTCTCGTCGTTGTCGGTGATCAGGCCTACCACTGTTGTGTCATTGGCAAACTTAATGATGGTGTTGGAGTCGTGCCTGGCCATGCAGTCATGAGTGATCAGGGAGTACATGAGGGGGCTGAGCACGCACCCCTGACAGGCCCCTGTGTTGAGGATCAACGTGGCGAATGTGTTGTTACCTATCCTTACCACCTGAGGGCGGCCCGTCAGGAAGTCCAGGATCCAGTTGCAGAGGGAGGTGTTTAGTCCCAGGGTCCTTAGCTTATTGATGAGCTTTGAGGGTACTATGTTGTTGAACGCTGAGCTGTAGGTAATGAACAGCATTCTCACATAGGTGTTCCTTTTGTCCAGGTGGGAAAGGGCAGTGTGGAGTGCCATAGAGATTGCATCATCTGTGGATCTGTTGGTCTCTTCCATCATCTGCAATTTGGAGTTGGTCTCGGGTTTCTGGGATAATGGGGTTGATGTGAGCCATGACCAGCCTTTCAAAGCACACACAGAACAGTCCTTAGCCGTGGTATATTGGCCATATACCACACCTCCCCGTGCCTTACTGCTTAAATAGATGTCGTTGAATTGGTAACATACATTTTTGTCTTCTTCTAATGCCTCTTAAGGGGAAAGTAATCAAAAAAGTAACTGAATGTAATCAGATTACATTACTGAGTTTGGGTAATCCAAAGTTACGTTACTAATTACAATTTTGGACAGGTAACTAGTAACTGTAACAGATTACATTTAGAAAGTAACCTAGGCAACCCTGACCACACACACACACGCACACACACACACACACACACACACACACACACACACACACACACACACACACACACACACACACACACACACACACACACACACACACACACACACACGCTTCCTTCCCCTAATCAGTTAGTTTCTTCACCCGGGAAATCCTACATTTTCCTTAAATATTAAAAAGCAGCAGCGCATCATATTTCGTTTGATGTGTCTAGTGCTGCCTGCTGAAGGAAGGTTGATGCCTGGAGTGAGAGAGTGAGAGAGAGTGAGTGAGTGAGAGTGAGAGAGAGAGAGAGAGAGAGAGAGAGAGAGAGAGAGAGAGAGAGAGAGAGAGAGAGAGAGAGAGAGAAGCGAGAGAGAGACAGACTATGTGAGAGAGAGACTATGAGAGAGAGAGAGAGACTATGAGAGAGAGAGAGAGACTATGAGAGAGAGAGAGAGACAGACTATGTGAGAGCTCTATAAACAGTGTCCAACGTTGTGAAATAAAGTAGCAAATGGAAATTTAGTCCAGGCTTTGATGGTTTATTAAAGTTCTCTCAGATTGTCTCACATTCAAGTTATTATGTTGTTCATCTATGTGTTAGTCAATCTCTCCTCTCCTCTCCTCTCCTCTCCTCTCCTCTCCTCTCCTCTCCTCTCCTCTCCTCTCCTCTCCTCTCCTCTCCTCTCCTCTCCTCTCCAAATATTTGAGTGGTTCCCTTTCCTGTTCAGGGCTAGGAATAGCTGCAGTTGCTCATCATCTGATGGTCTTGTATCATGTGGGAAAGTGTATTTACATTTCATGGCTGTGTGGGATTTAGCCACATTCCTGAATCCTGCCACACAATCAACCAGTGTTGTTGAATGAGTGAATGTGGAGGATGTGTGGGGTAATATTCAATACAGACCCAGTCTATGTCTACTTTTGACCACAGCCCGATGGGCCCTGGTATAGGAAATGGGGTATCATTTAGGGTGTAGCCCAGATGAAGAGTTTCTAACTATAGTGCCATTCTGATGGAGAGTTCTGTTGTTGTTATGGTGACAAGAGGGGTAATGAGGTGCCTTCCTTCAGAACCCTGGACTTGACTTTCCACCGTCGCCATAACAACCGTCATCCAGCCAAACGAAAACTTCAAGAGGGAGAGAAGTGACAAAAACAACATGTTGTCTTGGTTGTTGTTGTCGTCGCACATAGCACAAGACAGTGCCCACGTCAAACAAGCATTTTTCTGGATTTGAGATCAAAAGCTTTGCTTTATGGTCGATTTGATTTGTTGTACAAAATCCAAATCTGACTTCTAGGTCCATATAAAAGATCAGTATTGGCCTATTACAGGTGGTGTGGTCCCTGCAGAGAGGACACAGAGTGTTCACTACTGTTACCACGCTGTTGCTCTGTGAGTCCCAGTTTAACAAGGCTGTTGGCAGAATAACAATGCTGCTATAAAGAGATGCTTGTTATAGGAACGCTGCTCTGACTGGTCTTTACATCATACCAGTTCACATGCTGTCAGCCTGTCTGTCCGTCTTTCTATCCTTTCTCTTCACAACACCATAGTTCGCATGCTGTCTGTCTGTCTGTCTGTTCGCCTGTCTGTCTGTCTGGCTGTCTGTCCGTCCGTCCATCTGAGTGCCTGTCCTTTCTTTGCACCAAAATAGATCTCAGTAGTCAGCTGTTCCAATGTCGCATCAATTGTTTCCTGAAATGCGACACGACCACGGCCTCCCAGTCACCAGCCCGGTCCCTGACCCTGTCCACGGCTCATTGATTGGACTTTAGTAATAGCTGTGTTGTTAGCCAAGACAGGTTCTGTCAAAATGCTGTGTCTGTGCCTTCCTTCCTTCCTTCCTTCCTTCCTTCCTTCCTTCCTTCCTTCCTTCCTTCCTTCCTTCCTTCCTTCCTTCCTTCCTTCCTTCCTTCCTTCCTTCCTTCCTTCCTTCCTTCCTTCCTTCCTTCCTTCCTGCCTGCCAGCCTGCCAGCCTGCCTGCCTGCCTGCCTGCCTGCCTGCCTGCCTGCCTGCCTGCCTGCCTGCCTGCCTGCCTTCCTTCCTACCTTCCTTCATGCCTTCCTTCCTTCCTTCCTTCCTGCCTGCCTTCCTTCCTTCCTTCCTTCCTTCCTTCCTTCCTTCCTTCCTTCCTTCCTTCCTTCCTTCCTGCCTGCCTTCCTTCCTTCCTTCCTTCCTTCCTTCCTTCCTTCCTTCCTTCCTTCCTTCCTGCCTGCCTGCCTGCCTGCCTTCCTTCCTTCCTGCCTGCCTTCCTTCCTTCCTTCCCGGATAGAGAGCAGAGCAGCAGAGATGTCTTCAGCATCTTGCACCCTTAACAGTTGATGGGTAATTGGAAGTCAAACCCTTGTTTCTGACCCTTGTCCACCACCCCCTACCCCACCCATATCCATCAGAAATAGTTAGCTTCCTCAAGTGCTTCTTGAACACATTTGTAATTAAGGAAACTTTTGCGAGATCGACTTTGGCATTCCCTCGCTCTATTTCTGTGTGTTTGGCCGTGAGGCCATCCATTTGGGTTGACATAAAGAGTCAGCTGGAGGGAAGAGGACCAATTATATCTGCTGCCTAGCGGTGTGTGTGTGTGTGTGTACAAGTGTGTGTCTGTGTGTGTTTTTCCATGTGTGTGCGTGCATGTGTGTGTGTGTGTTCGCTCTGCTCAGCCTCATCGTTTGTCTCCTTGCCTATCTGCCTTCAGAGACACCCCACTCAGCCCTGTGGGGCATGCAGGACACACACACTCGCACACACACATACAAACACACACATATATACATATATACACCCATACATATATACACCCATACACACACACACACACACACACACACACACACACACACACACACACACACACACACACACACACACACACACACACACACACACACACGCACACACATACAAACACACACATATATACATATATACACCCATACATATATACACCCATACACACACACACACACACACACACACACACACACACACACACACACACACACACACACACACACACACACACACACACACACACACACACACACACACACACACACACACACACACACACACACACACACACACACACACACACACACACACACACACACGCCAGAGACAAAGTCTCCCTCAGAGCTACCATCAATCTATTTCACTCTCTATTTTAACCAATGACTGTTCTCCTTCACTGGCTGTTCACTTCATTAGATGGATGCCGATCTTGGATGTCCACGTCCTTTCTGTGTTATTACTGTCAAACTATCGTCCATCCGCCCAGTGACATGTCTGTTGGCATGGCCTGTAGTTTTGTCTTGGGGTTCATTCTGTTCCAGCCGTAGTGACCTTGAAAAAGTCCATCATTTAGAGACTCTGTATCTGTGTCTGCTCTCAACTGAAGACAATGACGTATTATTCCTTCTGTCTGTGTTGTTATTCCTTCTGTCTGTGTTGTTATTCCTTCTGTCTGTGTTGTTATTCCTTCTGTGTGTGTTTTTATTCCTTCTGTGTGTGTTGTTATTCCTTCTGTGTGTGTTTTTATTCCTTCTGTGTGTGTTGTTATTCCTTCTGTCTGTGTTGTTATTCCTTCTGTGTGTGTTTTTATTCCTTCTGTCTGTGTTGTTATTCCTTCTGTGTGTGTTTTTATTCCTTCTGTGTGTGTTGTTATTCCTTCTGTCTGTGTTGTTATTCCTTCTGTGTGTGTTTTTATTCCTTCTGTGTGTGTTGTTATTCCTTCTGTCTGTGTTGTTATTCCTTCTGTGTGTGTTTTTATTCCTTCTGTCTGTGTTGTTATTCCTTCTGTCTGTGTTGTTATTCCTTCTGTGTGTGTTTTTATTCCTTCTGTCAGTGTTGTTATTCCTTCTGTCTGTGTTGTTATTCCTTCTGTCTGTGTTGTTATTCCTTCTGTCTGTGTTGTTATTCCTTCTGTGTGTGTTGTTATTCCTTCTGTGTGTGTTGTTATTCCTTCTGTGTGTGTTGTTATTCCTTCTGTGTGTGTTGTTATTCCTTCTGTCTGTGTTGTTATTCCTTCTGTGTGTGTTGTTATTCCTTCTGTCTGTGTTGTTAGTCCTTCTGTATGTGTTGTTTGAATGTCGCTTGTCCATGTAGCAACTGTGCTGTTGGAATCTGGAAGCTTTTTGGCTGTGTGTTCAGGGATGTGTCTGGTACTATCTGATGTGCAGGGATGTGTCTGGTACTATGAGGTTCAGGGATGTGTCTGGTACTATGAGGTTCAGGGATGTGTCTGGTACTATGAGGTTCAGGGATGTGTGTCTGCTGGCTTAGTTTTTTTATTACTTACATCCTGCAGTGCTTTGATTGTTTTAGAAAAGCGCTATATAAATCCTTCTGTATCTATCATTCTAATTGTTTTGTTCGATACCTAGTAAACATATGAGAACAGTCGTCCTCTAACAGCACTGATGGGTTTGGTTTTTAATGACCAGACCAAAATAACCCCAGACACAGACAACCCATATGAGGTCAGTGGTTATAACCTGTCTGTGTCTACAGTAGGCCCTACAACACCCCTCTGGTTGGACCTAATAGCTATTAACAGTCACAGTGGCTATAACCTGTCTGTGTCTACAGTAGGCCCTACAACACCCCTCTGGTTGGACCTAATAGCTATTAACAGTCACAGTGGCTATAACCTGTCTGTGTCTACAGTAGGCCCTACAACACCCCTCTGGTTGGACCTAATAGCTATTAACAGTCACAGTGGCTATAATCTGTCTGTGTCTACAGTAGGCCCTACAACACCCCTCTGGTTGGACCTAATAGCTATTAACAGTCACAGTGGCTATAACCTGTCTGTGTCTACAGTAGGCCCTACAACACCCCTCTGGTTGGACCTAATAGCTATTAACAGTCACAGTGGCTATAATCTGTCTGTGTCTACAGTAGGCCCTACAACACCCCTCTGGTTGGACCTAATAGCTATTAACAGTCACAGTGGCTATAATCTGTCTGTGTCTACAGTAGGCCCTACAACACCCCTCTGGTTGGACCTAATAGCTATTAACAGTCACAGTGGCTATAACCTGTCTGTGTCTACAGTAGGCCCTACAACACCCCTCTGGTTGGACCTAATAGCTATTAACAGTCACAGTGGCTATAATCTGTCTGTGTCTACAGTAGGCCCTACAACACCCCTCTGGTTGGACCTAATAGCTATTAACAGTCACAGTGGCTATAATCTGTCTGTGTCTACAGTAGGCCCTACAACACCCCTCTGGTTGGACCTAATAGCTATTAACAGTCACAGTGGCTATAACCTGTCTGTGTCTACAGTAGGCCCTACAACACCCCTCTGGTTGGACCTAATAGCTATTAACAGTCACAGTGGCTATAATCTGTCTGTGTCTACAGTAGGCCCTACAACACCCCTCTGGTTGGACCTAATAGCTATTAACAGTCACAGTGGCTATAATCTGTCTGTGTCTACAGTAGGCCCTACAACACCCCTCTGGTTGGACCTAATAGCTATTAACAGTCACAGTGGCTATAACCTGTCTGTGTCTACAGTAGGCCCTACAACACCCCTCTGGTTGGACCTAATAGCTATTAACAGTCACAGTGGCTATAACCTGTCTGTGTCTACAGTAGGCCCTACAACACCCCTCTGGTTGGACCTAATAGCTATTAACAGTCACAGTGGCTATAATCTGTCTGTGTCTACAGTAGGCCCTACAACACCCCTCTGGTTGGACCTAATAGCTATTAACAGTCACAGTGGCTATAACCTATCTGTGTCTACAGTAGGCCCTACAACACCCCTCTGGTTGGACCTAATAGCTATTAACAGTCACAGTGGCTATAATCTGTCTGTGTCTACAGTAGGCCCTACAACACCCCTCTGGTTGGACCTAATAGCTATTAACAGTCACAGTGGCTATAACCTGTCTGTGTCTACAGTAGGCCCTACAACACCCCTCTGGTTGGACCTAATAGCTATTAACAGTCACAGTGGCTATAACCTGTCTGTGTATACAGTAGGCCCTACAACACCCCTCTGGTTGGACCTAATAGCTATTAACAGTCACAGTGGCTATAACCTGTCTGTGTCTACAGTAGGCCCTACAACACCCCTCTGGTTGGACCTAATAGCTATTAACAGTCACAGTGGCTATAACCTGTCTGTGTATACAGTAGGCCCTACAACACCCCTCTGGTTGGACCTAATAGCTATTAACAGTCACAGTGGCTATAACCTGTCTGTGTCTACAGTAGGCCCTACAACACCCCTCTGGTTGGACCTAATAGCTATTAACAGTCACAGTGGCTATAACCTGTCTGTGTCTACAGTAGGCCCTACAACACCCCTCTGGTTGGACCTAATAGCTATTAACAGTCACAGTGGCTATAACCTGTCTGTGTCTACAGTAGGCCCTACAACACCCCTCTGGTTGGACCTAATAGCTATTAACAGTCACAGTGGCTATAACCTGTCTGTGTCTACAGTAGGCCCTACAACACCCCTCTGGTTGGACCTAATAGCTATTAACAGTCACAGTGGCTATAACCTGTCTGTGTCTACAGTAGGCCCTACAACACCCCTCTGGTTGGACCTAATAGCTATTAACAGTCACAGTGGCTATAACCTGTCTGTGTCTACAGTAGGCCCTACAACACCCCTCTGGTTGGACCTAATAGCTATTAACAGTCACAGTGGCTATAACCTGTCTGTGTCTACAGTAGGCCCTACAACACCCCTCTGGTTGGACCTAATAGCTATTAACAGTCACAGTGGCTATAACCTGTCTGTGTCTACAGTAGGCCCTACAACACCCCTCTGGTTGGACCTAATAGCTATTAACAGTCACAGTGGCTATAACCTGTCTGTGTATACAGTAGGCCCTACAACACCCCTCTGGTTGGACCTAATAGCTATTAACAGTCACAGTGGCTATAACCTGTCTGTGTCTACAGTAGGCCCTACAACACCCCTCTGGTTGGACCGAATAGCTATTAACAGTCACAGTGGCTATAACCTGTCTGTGTATACAGTAGGCCCTACAACACCCCTCTGGTTGGACCTAATAGCTATTAACAGTCACAGTGGCTATAACCTGTCTGTGTATACAGTAGGCCCTACAACACCCCTCTGGTTGGACCTAATAGCTATTAACAGTCACAGTGGCTATAACCTGTCTGTGTCTACAGTAGGCCCTACAACACCCCTCTGGTTGGACCTAATAGCTATTAACAGTCACAGTGGCTATAACCTGTCTGTGTCTACAGTAGGCCCTACAACACCCCTCTGGTTGGACCTAATAGCTATTAACAGTCACAGTGGCTATAACCTGTCTGTGTCTACAGTAGGCCCTACAACACCCCTCTGGTTGGACCTAATAGCTATTAACAGTCACAGTGGCTATAACCTGTCTGTGTCTACAGTAGGCCCTACAACACCCCTCTGGTTGGACCGAATAGCTATTAACAGTCACAGTGGCTATAACCTGTCTGTGTATACAGTAGGCCCTACAACACCCCTCTGGTTGGACCTAATAGCTATTAACAGTCACAGTGGCTATAACCTGTCTGTGTATACAGTAGGCCCTACAACACCCCTCTGGTTGGACCTAATAGCTATTAACAGTCACAGTGGCTATAACCTGTCTGTGTCTACAGTAGGCCCTACAACACCCCTCTGGTTGGACCTAATAGCTATTAACAGTCACAGTGGCTATAACCTGTCTGTGTCTACAGTAGGCCCTACAACACCCCTCTGGTTGGACCTAATAGCTATTAACAGTCACAGTGGCTATAACCTGTCTGTGTCTACAGTAGGCCCTACAACACCCCTCTGGTTGGACCTAATAGCTATTAACAGTCACAGTGGCTATAACCTGTCTGTGTCTACAGTAGGCCCTACAACACCCCTCTGGTTGGACCTAATAGCTATTAACAGTCACAGTGGCTATAACCTGTCTGTGTCTACAGTAGGCCCTACAACACCCCTCTGGTTGGACCTAATAGCTATTAACAGTCACAGTGGCTATAACCTGTCTGTGTCTACAGTAGGCCCTACAACACCCCTCTGGTTGGACCTAATAGCTATTAACAGTCACAGTGGCTATAACCTGTCTGTGTCTACAGTAGGCCCTACAACACCCCTCTGGTTGGACCTAATAGCTATTAACAGTCACAGTGGCTATAACCTGTCTGTGTCTACTGTAGGCCCTACAACACCCCTCTGGTTGAACCTAACAATAGCCATTGGACAGTCACAGTGGCTAAAAGGAGGGAGATATGCTATTGAATGACAGTGATGGGTGTTTAATGGCTTACACAGGCCAGTGGCTACAAGGTACAGTGGTTCAGGACTACAGATGCAGCATCTTAATTTGATCATCCTGTTGTTGCAGGACATTTTTCTGCACAGCAGGAAATGCAAACGTGTAGTGTTTGAGGTTTGAAAAGGATTCTAAAGTAAGTAATTTCCGCTTAAAAATATTGAGACTTGAAAAATGTATCAACCCCTTAATTAAACAAATGTCCTTTAATTATAATCCACATATCAAATCACATTTCCTGTTGTTGTAAGACTATTTTCCTGTTGTGTGAAACTTGCTCATATTATGGCATCTGTTGTCACGTTCGTCATAAGGGATGGACCAAGGCGCAGCGTGCGTAGAGTTCAACATATTTTATTAAATAGAAACTCATCAAACAAAACAAACAACACACAAACGAAACGTGACGTTCTGGACTACTCACAGGCAGCTACACAAACACAAGATCCCACAAAGCACAAAGGGGAAATGGCTGCCTAAATATGATCCCCAATCAGAGACAACGATAAACAGCTGCCTCTGATTGGGAACCATAACAGGCCAACATCGACATATAAATGCCTAGATGACCCACCCTAAATCACACCCCGACCTAACCAACATAGAGAATAAAAACTCTCTATGGTCAGGGTGTGACATCTGTCCAGTTTAAACAGACTGTAATAAACGTAACATGGTCTCATGAAAATTAAATTATTGTTGTTATATTTAGTATGTCACCTGGGCTGATATACAGTATTAGTTCTAAACTCAGCAAAAAAAAGAAACGTCCCTTTTTCAGGACCCTGTCTTTCAAAGATAATTTGTAGAAATCCAAATAACTTCACAGATCTTCATTGTGAAGTGTTTAAACACTGTTTCCCATGCTTGTTCAATGAACCATAAACAATTAAGGAACATGCACCTGTGGAACGGTCGTTAAGACACTAACAGCTTACAGACAGTAGGCAATTAAGGTCACAGTTATGAAAACTTAGGAGAGGCCTTTCTACTGACTCTGAAAAACACCAAAAGAAAGATGCCCAGGGTCCCTGCTCATCTGAGTGAATGTGCCTTAGGCATGCTGCAAGGAGGCATGAGGACTGCAGATGTGGCCAGGGCAATACATTTCAATGTCCGTACCGTGAGACGCTTGAGACAGCGCTACAGGGAGACAGGATGGACAGCTGATCGTCCTCGCAGTGGCAGACCACGTGTAACAACACTTGCACAGGATCGGTACATTCGAACATCACACCTGCAGGACAGGTACAGGATGGCAACAACAACTGCCCGAGTTACACCAGGAACGCACAATCCCTCCATCAGTGCTCAGAATGTCGGCAATAGGCTGAGAGAGGTTGGACTGAGGGCTTGTAGGGTTGTTGTAAGGCAGGTCCTCAACAGACATCACAATGGTCATGGTCTGGGGCAGTGTGTTTCACAGCATAATCGGACTGAGCTTGTTGTCATTGCAGGCAATCTCAATGCTGTGCGTTACAGGGAAGACATCCTCCTCCCTCATGTGGTACCCTTCCTGCAGGCTCATCCTGACATGACCCTCCGGTATGACAATGCCACCAGTCATACTTCTCGTTCTGTGCGTGATTTCCTGCAAGACAGGAATGTCAGTGTTCTGCCATGGCCAGCGAAGAGCCCGGATCTCAATCCCATTGAGCACGTCTGGGATCTTTTGGATCAGAGGGTGAGGGCTAGGGCCATTCCCCCCAGAAATGTCCGGGAACTTGCAGGTGCCTTGGTAGAAGAGTGGGGTAACATCTCACAGCAAGAACTGGCAAATATGGTGCAGTCCATGAGGAGGAGATGCACTACAGTACTTAATGCAGCTGGTGGCCACACCAGATACTGACTGTTACTTTTGATTTTGACCCCCTTTTGTTCGGGGACACATTATTCAATTTCTGTTAGTCACGTGTCTGTGGAACTTGTTCAGGTTATATCTCTGTTGTTGAATCTTGTTTTGTTCATACAAATATTTACACATGTTAAGTTTTCCTGAAAATGAACGCAGTTGACAGTGACAGGACGTTTCTTTTTTTTTGTGCTAAGTTTATGTTACTGATGGGTTCATGTTTATACCGTACTTCTAGAGTTTAGGGTGGTAGCAACAAGTGAACGCAACCTTCTATAATGTCAGGTAAGATTTTACGAGGTCCCAGTTTGATTCAAAGCTGATGCCATCATGAGGATATGTCATGAATAGTAACAATGTTCTCAAAAAAGTGTTGATAATGTCACTGAAGAAGGTTATGCTCACATGGACTACCATTTCTAACCCACAAGAAAACCCAGAAGGATTGTATGAGCGAGCAGAGGTTGTTTGCAGGGAAGAAGTGCAGTCTGGGACATGAAGTCTGAATGAGCATAAATTGTAAACAACTTTGAGACCGTTATCATGGTCATATATTTTTCATCCATTATACACTGCTCAAAAAAATAAAGGGAACACTTAAACAACACAATGTAACTCCAAGTCAATCACACTTCTGTGAAATCAAACTGTCCACTTAAGAAGCAACACTGATTGACAATAAATTTCACATGCTGTTGTGCAAATGGAATAGACAAAAGGTGGAAATTATAGGCAATTAGCAAGACACCCCCAATAAAGGAGTGGTTCTGCAGGTGGTGACCACAGACCACTTCTCAGTTCCTATGCTTCCTGGCTGATGTTTTGGTCACTTTTGAATGCTGGCGGTGCTTTCACTCTAGTGGTAGCATGAGACGGAGTCTACAACCCACACAAGTGGCTCAGGTAGTGCAGCTCATCCAGGATGGCACATCAATGCGAGCTGTGGCAAGAAGGTTTGCTGTGTCTGTCAGCGTAGTGTCCAGAGCATGGAGGCGCTACCAGGAGACAGGCCAGTACATCAGGAGACGTGGAGGAGGCCGTAGGAGGGCAACAACCCAGCAGCAGGACCGCTACCTCCGCCTGTGAAGTAGATAATAAACAAAAGTGAAATAAACAATAAAAATGAACAGTAAACATTACACTCACAGAAGTTCCAAAAGAATTAAGACATTTCAAATGTCATCTTATGTTACACAGTGTTGTAACGATGTGCAAATAGTGAAAGTACAGAAGGGAAAATAAATAAACATAATTATGGGTTGTATTTACAATGGTGTTTGTTCTTCATTGGTTGCCCTTTTCTTGTGGCAACATGTCACACATCTTGCTGCTGTGGTTGCACAATGTGGTATTTTACTCAATAGATATGGGAGTTTATCAAAATTGGGCTTGTTTTCAAATTCCTTGTGGGTCTGTGTAATCTGAGGGAAATCTGTCTCTCTAATATGGTCATACATTTGGCAGGAGGTTAAGAAGTGCAGCTCAGTTTCCACCTCATTTTGTGGGCAGTGTGCACATAGCCTGTCTTCTCTTGAGAGCCAGGTCTGCCTACGGCGATCTTTCTCAATATTAAATCTATGCTCACTGAGTCTGTAGTCTGTACATAGTGAAAGCTTTCCTTCAGTTTGGGTCAGTCACAGTGGTCAGGTATTCTGCCACTGTGTACTCTCTGTTTTGGGCCAAATAGCATTCTAGTTTGCTTAGTTTTTTTGTGAATTCTTTCCAATCTGTCAAGTAATTATCTTTTTGTTTTCTCATGATATGGTTGGTTCTAATTGTATCTCTGTCCTGAGGCTCTGTGGGGTCTGTTTGTGTTTGTGAACAGAGCCCCAGGACCAGCTTGCTTAGGGGACTTTTCTCCACGTTCATCTCTCAGTAGGTGATGGCTTTGTTATGGAAGTTTTGGGAATTGCTTCCTTTTAGGTGGTTGTAGAATTGAACGTCTCTTTTCTGGATTTTGATAATTACCAGGTATCGGCCTAATTCTGCTCTGCAAGCATTATTTGGTGTTTTACATTGTACACAAAGGATATGTTTGCAGAATTCTGCATGAAGTCTCAATTTGGTGTTTGTCCCATTTTGTGAATTATTGGTTGGTGAGCAGACCCCAGACTTCACAACCATAAAGGGCAATGGGTTCTATAACTGATTCAAGTATTTTTAGCCAGATCCTAATTGGTATGTCGAATTTGATGTTCCTTTTGATGGCGTAGAAGGACCTTCTTGCTTTGTCTCTCAGATCGTTCACCGATTTGTGGAAGTTACCTGTGGCGCTGATGTTTGGCCAAAGTATGTATCGTTTTTTGTGTGCTGTAGTGCAACGGTGTCTAGATGGAATTTGTATTTGCGGTCCTGTCAACTGGACCTTTTTTGGAACACCATTATTTTGGTCTTACTGAGATTTACTGTCAGGGCCCAGGTCTGACAGAATCTGTGCAGAATATCTAGGTGCTGCTGTAGGCCCTCCTTGGTTGGGGACAGAAGCACCAGATCATCAGCAAAGGGGGTCAAATTCGTCTGCACTTTTGTGGACTGGGGTGATCAATCATTGGGTCCAAATATTGGGGGCGATGCCAGAGCTAAGGATGATGTTTGAGAGTTTTAGTATAGCCAATTGGAATTTGTTGTCTGTATATTTGATCATTTCATTAAGGATACCATCAACACCATAATCCTTTTTGGTTGGAGGGTTTATATTTTGTCCTGTAGTTCATCCAAGGTAATTGGAGAATCCAGTGGGTTCTGGTAGTCTTTAATAGTTGATTCTAAGATTTTGAATTGATCATGTATATGTTTTTGCTCTTTCTTCTTTGTTATAGAGTCAAAGAGATTGGAGAAGTGGTTTACCCATACATCTCCACTTTGGATATATAACTCTTCGTGTTGTTGTTTGTTTAGTGTTTTCCAATTTTCTATGGATTCTTCAATTACATTGAGCTGATTTCTGACGTGCTGTTCCTTGTTTTTCCGTAGTGTATTTCTGTATTGTTTTAGTGATTCACCATAGTGAAGGTGCAGACTCAGGTTTTCTGGGTCTCTCTCGTTCCCGCTCTCTCCCTCTCTCGTTCCTTCTCTCTCCCTCTCTCTCTCTCCCCCATCTCTCTCTGTTTCTTTCTCTCTCTCTCTGTTTCTCTCTCTCTCCCCCATCCCTCCCTCTCTCTCTTCCCATCCCTCTTTCTCTCTCCCCTTTTCTCTATCCCTCCCTCCCTTCCCCTGTCCCTCTCGCTCCCTCTAATGGGTAATTACTCTGACCTGGTTCCCTCCCTTGCACTAATGGAATTGTGCCGTGACATTAAAATGTATGAATATTGAAGAAGGGGTTTGAAATGTAACATGGTAATGTGTGTGTGTGTATGTGTGTATATATACAGTGGGGAGAACAAGTATTTGATACACTGCCGATTTTGCAGGTTTTCCTACTTACAAAGCATGTAGAGGTCTGTAATTTTTATCACAGGTACACTTCAACTGTGAGAGACGGAATCTAAAACAAAAATCCAGAAAATCACATTGTATGATTTTTAAGTAATTAATTTGCATTTTATTGCATGACATAAGTATTTGATACATCAGAAAAGCAGAACTTAATATTTGGTACAGAAACCTTTGTTTGCAATTACAGAGATCATACGTTTCCTGTAGTTCTTGACCAGGTTTGCACACACTGCAGCAGGGATTTTGGCCCACTCCTCCATACAGACCTTCTCCAGATCCTTCAGGTTTCGGGGCTGTCGCTGGGCAATACGGACTTTCAGCTCCCTCCAAAGATTTTCTATTGGGTTCAGGTCTGGAGACTGGCTAGGCCACTCCAGGACCTTGAGATGCTTCTTACGGAGCCACTCCTTAGTTGCCCTGGCTGTGTGTTTCGGGTCGTTGTCATGCTGGAAGACCCAGCCACGACCTATCTTCAATGCTCTTACTGAGGGAAGGAGGTTGTTGGCCAAGATCTCGCGATGCATGGCCCCATCCATCCTCCCCTCAATACGGTGCAGTCATCCTGTCCCCTTTGCAGAAAAGCATCCCCAAAGAATGATGTTTCCACCTCCAAGCTTCACGGTTAGGATGGTGTTCTTGGGGTTGTACTAATCCTTCTTCTTCCTCCAAACACGGCGAGTGGAGTTTAGACCAAAAAGCTCTATTTTTGTCTCATCAGACCACATGACCTTCTCCAATTCCTCCTCTGGATCATCCAGATGGTCATTGGCAAACTTCAGACGGGCCTGGACATGCGCTGGCTTGAGCAGGGGGACCTTGCGTGCGCTGCAGGATTTTAATCCATGACGGCGTAGTGTGTTACTAATGGTTTTCTTTGAGACTGTGGTCCCAGCTCTCTTCAGGTCATTAACCAGGTCCTGCCGTGTAGTTCTGGGCTGATCCCTCCCCTTCCTCATGATCATTGATGCCCCACGAGGTGAGATCTTGCATGGAGCCCCAGACCGAGGGTGATTGACCGTCATCTTGAACTTCTTCCATTTTCTAATAATTGCGCCAACAGTTGTTGCCTTCTCACCAAGCTGCTTACCTATTGTCCTGTAGCCCATCCCAGCCTTGTGCAGGTCTACAATTTTATCCCTGATGTCCTTACACAGCTCTCTGGTCTTGGCCATTGTGGAGAGGTTGGAGTCTGTTTGATTGAGTGGGTGGACAGGTGTCTTTTATACAGGTAACGAGTTCAAACAGGTGCAGTTAATACAGGTAATGAGTGGAGAACAGGAGGGCTTCTTAAAGAAAAACTAACAGGTCTGTGAGAGCCGGAATTCTTACTGGTTGGTAGGTGATCAAATACTTATGTCATGCAATAAAATGCGAATTAATTACTTAAAAATCATACAATGTGATTTTCTGGATTTTTTTTAAAAAATTCCGTCTCTCACAGTTGAAGTGTACCTATGATAAAAATTACAGACCTCTACATGCTTTGTAAGTAGGAAAACCTGCAAAATCGGCAGTGTATCAAATACTTGTTCTCCCCACTGTATATATATGGTAATGTTGTGTTATCATAAGGTTTTCTGGAGATTACAACATGCACAATTTCTCTGCAGTGTGAGAGAGTCTGTGTGAGACATAGTGTTAACTCTGTGAGAGAGTCTGTATGAGACATAGTGTTAACTCTGTGAGAGAGTCTGTATGAGACATAGTGTTAACTCTGTGAGAGAGTCTGTATGAGACATAGTGTTAACTCTGTGAGCGTCTGTATGAGATATAGTGTTAACTCTGCGAGAGTCTGTGTGAGACATAGTGTTAACTCTGCGAGAGTCTGTGTGAGACATAGTGTTAAATCTGTGAGAGTCTGTGTGAGACAGTGTTAACTCTGTGAGCGTCTGTATGAGACATAGTGTTAAATCTGTGAGAGTCTGTGTGAGACAGTGTTAACTCTGTGAGAGTCTGTATGAGACATAGTGTTAACTCTGTGAGCATCTGTATGAGACATAGTGTTAACTCTGTGAGAGTCAGTGTGAGACATAGTGTTAATTCTGTGAGAGTCTGTATGAGACATAGTGTTAACTCTGTGAGAGTCTGTATGAGACATAGTGTTTACTTTGTGAGAGTCTGTATGAGACAGTGTTAGCAGTGGCTGTGTTAGAGAGCATCACGCCCATGATGCATTGTGGATAAATGGTGACTGACTGATCTACAAATAACAACAAGTAGTTATTTATGAGTAGAGGTGCTTTGTAGATCAGTCAGTCGCCTTCAGTTGCCTTCACTGGGTTTCAGTAAGCCACTGTGCTGGGTCCTTATCTGTGATGGTAGTGTCTCTAGTCACAGAACATAGCAGTTATGAAGGAGTCCATTCTGATTCATGGGGACTCTACAACCTCGTCCAGCCCTAGCACCAGCTGTGTTTCAGAGCTTAAAGCCACTCTGTGTTAGGAGGCTGTGTGATGGAACTGTAACCATCCATTTTTACCAGGTGGCGTGACCAATGATTGTCCCTGTACATTATGTCACTGAGATTCTATGACCTGTACGTTAGAATTACCATATTATGATGATTATCAACTTAAATCCTTTGTGTTCCGTCCTGTTTCTGTGCTGGAACATTATGTCAGTGGACATCTGTGGCCTGTACATTAGAATTCCTACAATTTAGTATAAATTAAGAATTTTAATATGGCTATTAGCGATGAGTCCGAGCCACTGTCCTGTGGGTCTCAGATGGAACCTTATGTCAGTGAGCTGTCGTGACCGGTACGTTAGGATTCCTAGAGTTAGCATATTATGATGATTCACATTTTCCCGCTGTATTTCACGCAGTATCCACAGACACAACTGTCACGCCCTGACCTGAGATATCTCTGTTTTCTTTATATTTTGGTTAGGTCAGGGTGTGACTAGGGTGGATTACGCTAGTTTTTGTATTGTCTAGGGTTTTTTGTATGTCTAGGGGTTTTTGTATGTCTATGTTGGCCTGATATGGTTCCCAATCAGAGGCAGCTGTTTATCGTTGTCTCTGATTGGGGATCATATTTAGGTAGCCATTTCCACTTTGGTGTTTGTGGGTTCTTATTCTATGTTTAGTTGCCTGTCTGCACTATTCATATAGCTTCGTTCGTTTTGTCCTGGCTATCAATAGAGTCAGAGATGGGGAGGGGGGGATTATTTAACTGTTTGAAGAGGAAGGGTTTCAGATATTTTCTGCAGATGCTGTCCTAGCTTCAGGGGGAAGCTGGTTATATCATAGGGGCGGGAGGGTCAAGAGACCAGAGGTGGCAGAACGGAGTGCTCGGGTTGGGCTGTAGGGTTTGAGGGGCAGTTCCTCTTGCTGTTCCGTAGGTAAGCACCATAGTCTTTTAGTGGATGTGAGCTTCGACTGGAAGTCAGTGGAGTGTGCGGAGGAGCAGAGTGGGAGAACTGGGAAGGTTGAACACCAGGTCAGTGTTCTGGATAAATTGCAGGGTTTGATGACACAAGCAGAGAGCCCAGCCAATAGAGAGTTGCAGTAGTCCAGACGGGAGAAGACAACTGCCTGGATTAGAACCTGTGTCTCTTCCTGTGTGAGGTAGGGTCGTACTCTGTGGATGTTGTAGAGCATGAACCTGCAGGAGCGAGTCACTGCTTTGATGTTTGCAGAGAACGACAGGGTGTTGTCCTGGGTCATACCAAGGTTCTTTTCAATCTGGGAGGGTGACACCGTGGAGTTTTCAACCATGATGGAGGTCTTTGAGCGGGCAGGCCTTCCCCGGGAGGAAGAACAGCTCTGTCTTGTTGAGGTTGAGCTTGAGGTGGTGGACCGACATCCAAGTTGAGATATCTGCCAGGCACGCAGAGATGTGTCGCCACCTGAGAGTCAGAAGGGGTGGGGGGGGGGGGGGGGGGTTGTTGAGTATCATCTGCATAGCAATGATAGGAGAGACCATGAGAGGATATGACAGAGCCGAGTGACTTGGTGTAAAGAGAGCGAGCGAGAGAGGAGAGGACCTAGAATCGAGCTCTGTGGGACACGAATAGTGAGAGTCTCGCAGACTCTAGGATGCAATTCAAGAGTGTGCAGAGCCTGTGATGCCCAGCCCTGAGAGGGTGGATAGGAGGATCTGATGGTTCACGGTGTCGAAGGCAGCGGATAGATCTAGGAGGATGAGAACAGAGGAGAGAGAGTCCGCTTTGGCAGTGTGGAGTGCCTCCGTGACATAGAGAAGAGCAGTCTTGGTTGAGTGATCCGTCTTGAAGCCTGACTGGTTAGCGTCAAGATGATCGTTTTAAGAAAGATAATGAGAAAGTTGATCAGAGACAGCACACTTAAGTTTTTTGGAAAGAATACAAAGGGATACAGTTCAAAGATTTGTGATGTCAGATGAGTCGATTATTGGTTTTCTGAGGGGAGCGACTCGGGCCATTTTGAAGTCAGAGGAGACACAGTGGTCAGGGATGAGTTGATGAGGGAAGTGAAGAATGGGAGAAGGTCTCCAGAGATGGTCTGGAGAAGAGAGGAGATATGGGTGTCGAGCAGGCAGGTTGTCAGATGGCCAGACCTCACTAGTTGCAGGTAGTCATCTGGAGAGAGATGGGAGACAGATCAAGGCATCGAGTAGTTATGTGTGATGGAGACCAGTGGACTTAATAATAGGCTGAGGGAATGAGTAGTGGATTTCATCAACCTTCTTTTCAGAGTGGTTGACAAATTAGACCGCAGATAGGGAGGACGGAGCGGTGAAGGATTAAGGAGGGAGAAGAAGGTGGAAAAGAGTTTCCTAAGGTTAGAGGCAGAAGCTTGACATTTAGAGTGGTAGAAAGTGGCTTTAGCAGCAGATACAGAGGAATATAAGGTAGAGAGGGGGGGAGTGAAAGGATGAAATCTCCTCCAGAAGTTTAGTTTTCCTCCATTTTTGTTCAGCTGCCCGCAGCCCTGTTCTGTAAGCACGCAATGAGTCACTCAGTCACGGAGAAGGAGGGGAGAGCCGGCCGGGAGGAAAGGGGACAGTGTGAGTATAAGATGCGGAAAGGGAGGAGAGCAGGGTCGAAGAGGCAGAATCAGGAGGGTGAAGGATTTAGCAGAAGGGAGAGATGATAAGAGAAGAGAGTAGTGGGAGAGAGAAGATTGTGACAGCGTTTGACTATCAGGGAAGGGGCTAAGTGGCTAGGGTTGGAGGAAAGGGAGACAGAAAAGGAAACAAAGTAGTGATCAGAGACCTGGAGGGGAGGGTTGCAGTGAGATTCGTAGAACAGCCTATAGTAAAAATGAGGTCAAACGTGTTGCCTGCCTTATGAGTTGGAAGGGATTGGGAAATGGGGTTCAGGAAGAGGTCAAAAGAGGCAAGGAGGGGAAAGAGAATTGGACAGAAATGAATCGAAGGTAGACGTCGGGAGGTTGAAATCACCAAGGGCGAAGAACGGTGAGCCATCGTCAGAAAATCAGTTTATCAAGGTGTCAAGCTCATTTAGGAATTATCCAACGTCATCTGGTGGGTGATAGATGACAATAATGTCCAACTTGAGTGGACACGTGACAGTGACAAAATCAAATTCAAATGAGGAGATGGAGAGGTGAGACAGGGAGAAAAGACAAATTAGTTGCCCTGTGCCATCACCGTGACGACCATCAACGCTCTCATCCGTCTCGGACCACGAGAGAAAACGTAGCCAGATGAAGAAAGGTCAGCTGGACCAGCAGTGTTCTCTGGGTTGATCCATGTCTCCGTCAGGGACAAACAGCCAAGGGACTGAAGGGCAGCGTAGGCTGAGATGAACGTGGCGTTCTTGACCGCAGATTGGCAGTTTAAAATGTTGCCAGAGACCAGGAATTCCACATGGGTTGTGCGTGCAGGGTACTCTAAATTAGAAGGGTTGCAGCCAAGGGGTGGGGAGTGTCTCTAAAGACTACAGGGAGAGGTGCGAACAGGTATAGAAAAATACACCTAGTTGCCAAAGCTACAAAATTAGCAAAAAAATGTGATAATCTGTAAATAACTGGGAAAAGATACTCAAGCGAGAGAGTGGTGTGGAATCTTCCTCTCTTTCCTTCCTCGAACACCTTGGCAAAACTGTCTTTGTTTCTGCGACAAAATCGCCTCTGGCACAACCACCGCTTATAGCTGCTGCTGAGAAACCAGTGGAGACTGAAGAACTGACACTAATTGCTAATTGCCTAACAGAGATGGAGAGCACACCTCCCTGTTCTAATTGCTGATTGCCTAGGAGAGGTGAAACCACTCCCCCTCCAATACAGCCACTGATTACCAAAACAAGTCACAAATTGCCCTGCCCTTTAATCCGGGTTCATGTGTCAACAACTATCTGCAAATGATGAGCAGTCAGCAGTTCACACACCAAGTAGACCACTGGGAAGACAGGCAGCACTTAAACCATAACAGATAAAGACAAAACAATTATACTTATCAGCTGGCAGGCAGACAGACACTGGACAAGTTTCTGAGTGACAGAGTGAGGGCTTTGCATAGGTACTTTGTTGCTGTATTTTGTGGGACTAGAAAAAACAGCCTGGAATGTAAAATAGCGTTTATTAACCGGTTTCCCATGCTTTTAAAATAACGGTTCTGTTCCGGAACAGTATGGAACACTGTCGTTCCCGGTTCCATTTCTGTTCCTTGAATTATTTATTTTCTTCAAAATTTTTCAGGTGTGTTCCCTGAACCGGTTCCAACCCCTGGTGTGTGTTTAACAATGAGTGCATCCATTCTGTCGCGTTCACTGGCACTAAATAGGGTCATGGCTCCTGTGGCAGATGGAGAGTAGTGTGAGGGTAAAACATGTGCCAGTTCCCTGCTCTGTTCAGGTTGTGACACGCTGGTGATTATTCATCCGCTAACTAACCGTTTACCTGTCGGAAGGGTACTCAGACTACATAAAGACTTCATTACCCATTCATAACATATTCATAAGCAGTACATAAACATGTCATAATCAACAACAATGTTCCTTATTATTCAATCTAAAAGTTAAATACTGTTATTTAATTTCCTGGTTCATTGAGTACAGAATTAGCTGTGAATGTTCAGTACGATGCTTGTGTAGGAGCGGTTTGCTCACTGCAGGTTGGTATTATTGATTGTGCCAGCATAGTGCTAGTCTCTCCCAATAGACAGTCGTGGGTTGGCTGCAAGCGAAGCGAGGCTAGCTCAAGCTAGCTAGCCCCTGGGTCTCAGAGTGATAATACACTATTGATTCATTCAAGACTCGGCCAGACCACCCTCCTCTGCAGGTACTGTAAGCAGTTAAGCCTCTCTCTCTCTCTTTGTCTTTCTATCTCTCTCCTCCCCTCTCGACTCCTCTCACTCTCTCTCTCTCTCTCTCTCTTTCTCTCTCTAGTGTTCTCTATCTAGCTTTCTCTCTCTCTCTCGCTCCCCTCTCTCTTTCATCACTCCTCCTCACCCCTCTATCTCTGGATTGGAATTATTCTCCCTGGCCCAGCCTCCTCAGTCCTCAGCTCTTTCACAAACCACAATCAGAGATTGGACTAGAGCTAGGCTAATCAAGAGTAGCACCGTTCAAACCACAGAAGGCTGTAGTCATAGAAATTGAATCTATGTATTATATTTCTATGTCTCAATCAGTGTGCTGTTGTCTCCACAGCAGGGCGTACTGCTTGATGTGATACTTGATGTGATACTAGTGTTAATTAGCTTCCTGAACCCCCTTAGCTGCACAAGAGGCTCTCCCATAATGGTTGAGTAGTTGATGGGGTCAAGGGGTTAAATATGAAGCTACATACAGTACACACAGTCCATTAGTATTGTAGCTAGATTGCTGAAGAGGTCAAGGGGGTGGATATGGAGCTAGGCTAGCTGTTGAGGTGGGCAGGCAGTTGTCTGTTTCACTTTTTGAGGTGCTGATGGGATATGAGAGAGGTAGTGTGAGAGGCATTCAGACACTAAGATGGGATCTTAGAGAGGTACTGTAGTGTGAGAGGTATTTCCGACACGAAGATGGGATATGTGAGAGGTACTGTAGTGTGAGAGGCATTCAGACTCTAAGATGGGATATGAGAGAGGTAGTGGGAGAGGCATTCAGACTCTAAGATGGGATATGAGAGAGGTAGTGGGAGAGGTATTCCGACACTAAGATGGGATATTTGAGAGGTACTGTAGTGTGAGAGGCATTCAGACTCTAAGATGGGATATGTAAGAGGTAGTGTGAGAGGCATTCAGACTCTAAGATGGGATATGTAAGAGGTAGTGTGAGAGGCATTCAGACTCTAAGATGGGATATGAGAGAGGTAGTGTGAGAGGCATTCATTCACTCTTAAGATGGAGGACAAGTTAAACCCTTTCAAACGCTTTCAACAAGAGATAACATTTTTCTGCCAGCTTCCACGTGTTCTCCAAGAGGAGCTGAACACCTCTTACATACCTGTTCCAGTCTGGTCCTCTGTAAAGCACTTTGGTAGGTCAAATGTTTTGGTTGGCACATTTAAAGCCACATTGTGGCTTCAGATGATACTCTGCCTGCGAACATGTCTGTCTGCACACTGTATTGTGTCTTCAAGCCATAAAAGCCTTCCCATCCCTGCATGAGAGGTTTTTTGTCCTCTTGTCTTTTTGGGGGGAGTCAGAGAGAGATGTTTCCTTTATGTCTCTGTCAGTCTGCTTGAGGCTGTGGTGATATGTGATATATTGATCTGTGGTCGGCTATGTCTCTACTGTCTCTCTCATTATCATGACACAAGGCGAGCCCCAGATGCAGACGGTTGGAGTCTTACAATATTTATTAATCCAATAGGGTTAAGAAGGGCTAGGCAAGAGAATGGTCGTGGACAGGCAAAAGGTCTAAACCAGTTCAGAGTCCGGGAGGTACAGAGTGGCAGACAGGCTCGAGGTCTTGTGCAGGCCGAATGGTCCGGCAGGCGGGTACAGAGTCCAGAAACAGGCAAGGGTCAAAACTGGGAGGACTAGAAAAAGGAGAATAGCAAAGGCAGGAGACCGGGAAAACCGCTGGTTGACTTGGAACATACAAGACAACTGGCACAGAGAGACAGGAAACACAGGGATATATACACTGGTACAGAGAGACAGGAAACACAGGGATATATACACTGGTACAGAGAGACAGGAAACACAGGGATATATACACTGGTACAGAGAGACAGGAAACACAGGGATATATACACTGGTACAGAGAGACAGGAAACACAGGGATATATACACTGGTACAGAGAGACAGGAAACACAGGGATATATACACTGGTACAGAGAGACAGGGAACACAGGGATATATACACTGGGGAAAATAAGCGACACCTGGAGGGGTGGAACCAATAATGTGGACAGGTGAAACTGATCAGGGTGTGACACTCATAGCACGTCAGATACAAGCTGATATGACTGCTATAGACATCCTTGCCCAGAGACACTGAGTCTGCCTCCTAAATGCCACCCTATTCGATATAAAATGAATTACTAGACGTGCTTGCAGGACACCTATGGGCCCTAGTCAAAAGTAGCGCTCTACAGTTGCCATTTAGGACAAATACTAACCCAACCCTGAACACAGGAGCTAGACAGCCTATCCCAAGGAGGCACTCCTGACTAACCCTGAACAGAGAGAGGAGAGATATGTCTCAAATGTCACCCTATTTCCTGTATTGTGCACTACTTTTGACCAGAGTCCTATGGGCCCCGGTGCAAAAGTAGTGCACTACATAGGGAATAGGGTTCCATTTGAGAGTCAGGTGAGATCTCTTTCCTCCTCAACCTTTCTTTTGGTTTGGTGGTGTGCTGGACGTACAGACTGCAGTCGTCTCTGGTTTTAGTGACAGATAACATGTCCTCTCATCCAGTAAGGAGTCTAGGTAGGTTGGTCATACTGTAGTGATGTGCTGGTTGACTCATAGCCCACACTGTTGTGATATCTGGGGGGCGGGTGGGTTTAGGGTCGTTCAACATTGATTGGATGAAGAGAATAAAAAACAACAACAGTACCTTTATAAAAATCCTTAACTTATATAAATTGTACAATTTATATCTTTACGCTACGTTGAGATGTTTAATTTCATTGGCATCAGTGCAGAAGCCTATAAGCTTTTGGGGCATAACTGTACGCTCGCCAGATAGCCAGATAGCCTACACGCCACAAGAGGAAGCTAGCGGTGCCGGCGATGGTGTCATGATTGTGAGGCACTGTATAAATTCAACAGTAACAAGATGGGGACTTTAAATAGGCACATGGCACATCAAGGGATCTGTAGCCTACTGTACTAAACTCAGCAAAAACAACAACAATCCCTTTTTCAGGACCCTGTCTTTCAAAGATAATTTACAGACGGTAGACAATTAAAAACTTCTTAGGGATCAAATCCCTTTAGCGGGATTGATTTGACAACATCCGGTGAAATTGCAGAGCGCCAAATTCAAATTAAATTACTATAAATATTTAACTTTCATGAAATCACAAGTGTAATACATCAAAATAAAGCTTAACTTGTTGTTAATCCAGCCGCCATGTCAAATTTCAAGGCTTTACGGCGAATGCAGACCATGCAATTATCTGAGGACAGCACCCCGCATACAAACACATACAAATCATATTTCAACCAGCCAGGTGCGACACAAAAGTCAGAAATAGCGATATAATATATGCCTTACCTTTGAAGATCTTCTTCTGTTGGCACTCCAAAATGTCCCAGAAACATCACACATGGTCCCTTTGTTCGATTAATTCCTTCTTTATATCCCCAAAATGTCCATTTATTTGGCGCGTTTGATCAGAAATACACCGATTCCAACTCACCCAATATGACTACAAAGTATCTAATAAGTTACCTGTAACCTTGATCCAAACATTTCAAACAACATTCCTAATCCAAATTTAGGTATCCTAAAACGTAAATAATCTATAACATTTAAGACGGGATAAACTGTGTTCAATACCAGACGAAAACAAAGTGAAGCGTGTTCCAGGTCGTACGCACCAAAAGACTTGAGTCCTCACATGGAAACACATCACTTGAGTGACACATGGAAAGAACAGGGCTACTTCTTAATTTCTCAAATGAAAAACATCAACCAATTTCTAAAGACTGTTGACATCTAGTGGAAGCCATAGGAACAGCAAGCATATTCCGATTAAAAAGGGCTTACCATAGAAAACTAATGGAAAACACATTGAGCTCAACATTTTTTCCCCCTGGATGGATTGTGCTCGGGGTTTCACCTGCCAAATCAGTTCTGTTATACTCACAGACATTATTCAAACAGTTTTAGAAACTTCAGAGTGTTTTCTATCCAAATCTACTAATAATATGCATATCCTAGCTTTTGGGCCTGAGTAGCAGGCAGTGTACTTTGGGCATGCTTTTCATCTGGATGTGAAAATACTGCCCCCTAGCCCAAAGAGGTTTTTAAGTTCACAGTTATGAAAACTTAGGACACTAAAGAGGCCTTTCTACTGACTCTGAAAAACACCAAAAGAAAGATTGCAAGGGTCCCTGCTCATCTGCGTGAACGTGCCTTAGGCATGCTACAAGGAGGCATGAGGACTGCAGATGTGGCCAGGGCAATAAATTGCAATGTCCGTACTGTGAGACGCCTAAGACAGCGCTACAGGGAGACAGGACGGACAGCTGATTGTCCTCGCAGTGGCAGACCACGTGTAGCAACACCTGCACAGGATCGGTACATCCGAACATCACACCTGAGGGACAGGTACAGGTTGGCAACAACAACTGCCTGAGTTACACCAGGAACGCACAATCCCTCCATCAGTGCTCAGACTGTCGGCAATAGGCTAAGAGAGGCTGGACTGAGGGCTTGTACGCCTGTTGTAATGCAGGTCCTCACCTGTCGCGGTTTTGTCTCACCAGGGGTGATGGTCAGATTTGCGTTTATCGTCGAAGGAATGAGCGTTACACAGAGGCCTGTACTCTGGAGTGGGATCGATTTGGAGGAGGAGGGTCCGTCATGGTCTGGGGCGGTGTGTCACAGCATCATCGGACTGAGCTTGTTGTCATTGCAGGCACTCAACGCTGTGCGTTACAGGGAAGACATCCTCCTCCCTCATGTTGGTACGCTTCCTGCAGGCTCATCCTGACATGACCCTCCAGCATGACAATGCCACCAGCCATACTGCTCGTTCTCTGCGTGATTTCCTGCAAGACAGGAATGTCAGTGTTCTGCCAAGT
Organism: Salvelinus alpinus; assembly: GCF_045679555.1. Taxonomy (NCBI): domain Eukaryota; kingdom Metazoa; phylum Chordata; class Actinopteri; order Salmoniformes; family Salmonidae; genus Salvelinus; species Salvelinus alpinus. Next base: position 53,672,474 of record NC_092097.1, read on the forward strand.
CCAGCGAAGAGCCCAGATCTCAATCCCATTGAGCACGTCTGGGACCTGTTGGATTGGAGGGTGAGGGCTAGGGCCATTCCCCCCAGAAATGTCCGGGAACTTGCAGGTGCCTTGGTAGAAGTGTGGGGTACCTTCTCACAGCAAGAACTGGCAAATCTGGTGCAGTCCATCAGGAGGAGATGCACTGCAGTACTTAATGCAGCTGGTGGCCACACCAGATACTGACTGTTACTTTTGATTTTGACCCCCCCTTTGTTCAGGGACACATTATTCAATTTCTGTTAGTCACATGTCTGTGGAACCTGTTCAGTTTATGTCTCTGTTGTTGAATCTTGCTATGTTCATACAAATATTTACACGTGTTAAGTTTTCCTGAAAATGAACGCAGTTGTCAGTGAGAGGACGTTTCTTTTTATGCTGAGTTCATAACAACTCATATACCCATAAAATGTATTACTGCAGAATTGATCATTTCTTGCAGTAAGATGATACACCAAATGTAATAACATTTTGATTCGGGAACAGGAGTGGAGAAATTAGATTTATATATTTCAGAATCCTGAGAGAATGCGAATTCCCAGTTAGGGACCATCTGTAGTGGTGCTATCTTTATCAGCATCATAAAATATGATATTATTTCAACCACATAGAATATGCATCTACGCCAAACTCAAATCTTATCAGAAACATTTTCGTGGTTTTCACAGCTTTCTATTTCCTTACAACCGGTCAAACTGATGTCATTTGGAATTGTTGGTCCCTAAATGTCTTTGCTTCATGTAAGAGGAAGAGATGACAGAGAAAACCTTACTGATGTCAACTAGATTGAATTCTTTAATTCTATCGATTTATGACATTATTCTGCTGAGCAAGGGTTTATTTCGTCTTCTAGGGCAACACGTAATAACAAAAGAGAAGCTCCATGTATAAAATTATTGATAAGTTGACTAACAAATAGCTTACCAAAATGTCAGAAACATATCTAAATCAGGCAAAAAAAAAGTCCCTGCCCCCCAAAAATGCTGCATTCTTTGGCTGTAGCCTGGAGCCCATGCTCTATATTAGTGGGTTGGGGTCGGGTGCAACCCCCCCGAGATTCACTTTATCACATATAGTCATGGGGTTACGAATGGGTTATTAGCAATTGCGGGTGGTTGCGGGGAAACATACAGCTGACCCGAATCCCACTATCACACTTGTCTTAGCATGTTTGTTTGTTTGGCATGTTTGGTTAATAATTTGTTGTAGACCAGACATTCTTTCTGTTGTAATATTGTTTCATGCATAAGTCAGGTTCTCCAAGCATAACTAGTTTGTTTGAAAGTTGCTTTTATCAAAACAATTGATCCAGATTAAAGTTAGTGAACTATGAAAATGTTCATAGCGGACAGCTAGAGGACCGAGGCAGCAGAGGATCCCGTATGGTTAGCCAGACTCTGACAGAGCAGGTGAAGATTGAATTGCAGTGTTGTCAGGACTCAGGAGACTTACTGACATTTTACTTGGGGGGGGGTCCCAATACTGCGGAATCAGCTGAATCTGACTTTCTTATGACCACACATGCAGTTTCTGACCCACAGTACACGTTACTACTGCAGGCAGGCAGGCAGGAAAGTTGCTGACAGGACAACAATGTGACCCCCAAAGTGCGGGAGCCACTTACGGTAACAGGTGCATGCATGAGGGAGTGTAGGGAGTGTGTGTGTGTGTGCGTGTTTGAGCTTTGTAGTCTGGTCAGATTGGCTGGACCTCAACGCGACCTGTTCAACCGGACTGCAGTGGAGCTGACATGGACACAAACTGACACGCAACCAGAACACACCTCAGACAGATGCAGCTACGGCAACACTGGACTGGCCTGAGGCTGCAGGGGAAAGCCACTGCTCTGCACTGTCCTGACCCCTCTGTCTCACATTCTATGTACCAGAATGCTGCCATTGGTGACGACAGGTTGGTGGTGTCGATATTTGGCAGTCTGGGACACCTACATAGGCTTACTGTACGTGGCCTCCAGATTGCAGGCCTGCTTAAGACCACAGCAAGGCTGCTGGCTAGGTACTGCTCTGTTTCAGCTGTTACGGCCAGCCTAACTGTGTGGAGGAGAAGGTACTGCTCTGTTTCAGCTGTTATGGGCAGCCTAACTGTGTGGAGGAGAAGGTACTGCTCTGTTTCAGCTGTTAGGGCCAGCCTAACTGTGTGGAGGAGAAGGTGCTTTTTGTTCTTGTGAGTGCATTTTACTGCAGTGGGCTAAATCAGGGTCACACAGAGTGTTTCTGGGTAGTCTTAAACAAATCTACTTTGAAACAAAAGTATACACCTCACACACATGGTTATGAGCTTAAACAAAGACCACACCTGTATCATGTCAGATATGGAGTTGAAATGTTTTACGCTTTGAGTTTGCATCCCAATATTACACTTTAAATACATCACAGAAGACTGAAATATAACTAAACCGTAATGTGATATTTCCGTTTCTTTAATTAGCAAACATTTCTAAAAATCTGTTTAAATGATTAAATCCTTCTCATTATGGGCTATTGTGATGTCATTATGGGCTATTGTGATGTCATTATGGGCTATTGTGATGTCATTATGGGGTATTGTGATGTCATTATGGGCTATTGTGATGTCATTATGGGCTATTGTGATGTCATTATGGGGTAGTGTGATGTCATTATGGGGTATTGTGATGTCATTATGGGGTATTGTGATGTCATTATGGGGTATTGTAAAACTATGTAATCCATTTTAGAATAAGGCTGTAACGTAACAAAATGTGGAAAAAGTGAAGAGGTCTGAATACTTTCCGAATGCACTGTATATGTAGGTCAGTGTCAGAACCTGATTCAATGTGCAGTGGTACTGGTGTGGTTGAGGTGGGTATAGACATACAACACGACTTGTAGTAGGATATACATGTAAACAGGGCTGAAAGGTGACTGGTAGCAGGAATATATAAATACGTATGGTAATATACTAATGGTGATATGTGCATATTTATGTAACATGAGTACTAGTGACCAGTAGCAGGATAGATAGATACTAATGGTAATATATGCATGTCAACAGGGGTACTAGTGACCAGTAACAGGATAAATAGATAGATACTAATGGTAATATATACATGTAAACAGGAGTAATAGTGACCAGCAGCAGGATAAATAGATACTAATGGTAATATATACATGTAAACAGGAGTACTAGTGACTAGTAGCAGGATAAATAGATAGATACTAATGGTAATATATGCATGTAAACAGGAGTAATAGTGACTAGTAGCAGGATAAATAAATCAATACTATCGGTAATGGGAATTGGTTATGGCAATCAATAATCAATGAACAGCAGTGTAATGGAGTAATACATCTAATCAATAATCATTTTAGCAGCAGTGTAGGTTGTGTATGAGTGGGTAGATGAGCACAGAGTCAGTGTGGATAGTCTGTGGGAGAGTCTGTGGGAGAGTCAGTGGCAGAGTCAGTGTGGATAGTCTGTGGGAGAGTCTGTGGGAGAGTCTGTGGGAGAGTCTGTGGGAGTCTGTGGGAGAGTCAGTGGGAGAGTCTGTGGGAGAGTCTGTGGGAGAGTCAGTGTGGAGAGTCTGTGGGAGAGTCAGTGGGAGAGTCTGTGGGAGAGTCTGTGGGAGAGTCAGTGTGGAGAGTCTGTGGGAGAGTCTGTGGGAGTCTGTGGGAGAGTCTGTGGGAGAGTCTGTGGGAGAGGGAGTAGTTGTTAGTCATTTAACATTATTGTGGCCAGGGGATCCAAGCTGTTTAGGAGTCTGTGGGAGTCTGTGGGATAGTCTGTGGGATAGTCTGTGGGAGAGTCTGTGGGAGTCTGTGGGAGAGTCTGTGGGAGTCTGTGGGAGAGTCTGTGGGAGAGTCTGTGGGAGAGTCTGTGGGAGAGTCAGTGGGAGTCTGTGGGAGAGTCTGTGTGGAGAGTCTGTGGGAGTCTGTGGGAGAGTCTGTGGGAGTAAGTCGCTCTGGATAAGAGCGTCTGCTAAATGACTTAAATGTAAATGTGGGAGAGTCTGTGGGAGAGTCTGTGGGAGAGTCTGTGGGAGAGTCAGTGGGAGTCTGTGGGAGAGTCTGTGGGAGAGTCTGTGGGAGTCTGTGGGAGAGTCTGTGGGAGTCGGTGGGAGTCTGTGGGAGAGTCTGTGGGAGTCTGTGGGAGAGTCTGTGGGAGAGTCTGTGTGGAGAGTCTGTGGGAGAGTCTGTGAGAGAGTCTGTGTGGAGAGTCTGTGGGAGAGTCTGTGTGGAGAGTCTGTGGGAGAGTCTGTGGGAGAGTCTGTGTGGAGAGTCTGTGGGAGAGTCTGTGGAAGAGTCTGTGGGAGAGGGAGTAGTTGTTAGTCATTTAAGATGATTGTGGCCAGGGGATCCAATCTGTTTAGGAGTCTGTCTGAGCCTTGATGTACTGGTCAACGCTGCGGGAAGATTGGGTGTTGCAGCAAACCCTGAAAAAACATTAAAATAAATAAATAATATTAATTGAAAATATATACATTTTATGGGGGGGGGGGGGGGGGGGGGGGCATCGGTACCGCCTGTCAGACGGGAGCATAGAGAACGGGGCATGTCTCAGGCGGCTGGAGTCTTTCACTATTTTTTGTGGCTTTCTCAGACACCGGCAGATATATAGGTCCTGGATGGCTGGGCCGTGTGCACCATCCACTGTAGGCTTTCCAGTCGCGGGCGGTGCAGTTGTATACCAGATGGTAATACAACCAGTCAGGATGCTCTCGATGGTGCAGCTGAAATTGTTGAGTCCTTTGGGATTGTGATGTGATTTGTCGATTCAATAAAGTATTTAAAAAGTGCGTGTGTGTGTGTGTGTGTGTGTGTGTGTGTGTGTGTGTGTGTGTGTGTGTGTGTGTGTGTGTGTGTGTGTGTGTGTGTGTGTGTGTGTGTGTGTGTGTGTGTGTGTGAGTGTTAGAGAGAGACTGTGAAGACCATCTGCCTCTGTTTACTTTCTATTTCACACCAACTCACCAACCCTCCCTCCCTCCCTCCCTCCCTCCCTCCCTCCCTCCCTCCCTCCCTCCCTCCCTCCCTCTTACTCTCTCTCTCTTTATCCAGTGTCCACCAAATATCAGAGAACTATAAAATCCCTCTATATTGCTATGGCAACCCCCGTCACAAAAACACGAAGAGGTAGCACATATGTGTTTGTGGTGGAGCTGAAGTTAAGGTGATTTAGGCATCTGCTTTTGGAGCAAAAAACAAAATCATACAGACAACAACGTATCGTTTGTATCTCTGTTTGCTGCAGCAGATTTTCTAGCTGCCATTTTGTCTAAACAACTGGTAGAGGTGAGGCATTACGTGTCATCTGTTCTACACTAAGCTGCTTTTCACCTCTTGATCATCTGAATGGTCGTTATCATGGTCATATTTTACAGTAACATTGATTATAATTGTAAATATATGTATTTTTAATATCATCATCTATCTCCGAAACAATTTTTCAAACATCACACATTGTATTTCACATCTCTGACATCCAGCAGTTGATAAAGAAGATTACCAGAAGAGAGGCTGAGAGGACGGTGAACTTTTGCTCCATTTATTCATGCATACTGTAGTGTACAGTATGTCCTGGGACATCCTGCCTGTCTGTCTGTCTGTCTGTCTGCCAGTGTTAACAGACGCTCCAGGGCTCTGGGGAACTAGGTGCTTTGGCAGTCTGCCTGCCTGTCTGCCTACCTGTCTCCCTGGCCGCCTGCCTGCTTTTCTGCCTGCCCGTCCCGTCGCCCTGCCTCCCTCCCTCCCTCCCTCCGTCTCCCTGCCTCCCTCCCTGTCTGTCTGGCCCCCTCCCAGGCCTGCCAGCCTGCCTCCCTGCCTGGTTGTGTTGGCACCTGGTTACGGGCTGTCATTGCTGGGTGGCAGACTCGGAGTGAGGGGCACAGGAAGGCTTCCTGGCATCACCAGCCTGCCAACTCTGACAGCACCGCAGGGCAGCAGGGTGATTTCCACTGGCACGAAGGGGCCCTGATTCCTGACCCCTAACCCTTGACCTCTAGCCCCTGACCTGGCCTAGTTGGCTTTTACTCTGAAAGCTGTGTAGTTTGGTGGAGGCTGACTGTGCTGGGTAGAATAGAATAGAATAAAATATACTATATTATTACTGATTTTTATTGTTATTGCAACAATAATGATAAAACAAATCATCTTTATTTTTTTATGTCCATATTAAAGCTGGTCCCCTGACTGATTGTTGGCGTCACGTGATCCTTAACCCTGAGTCGATGGGAGATTAGTGCTGGTTAAGCCTGTATAATGGTGGCTTAACCTACTGCTCCACTTACTGTACTCTGCTGACCAGGCCTGTGCTGTCCTGTCAGGCCATCTGCTCCCTTAATACTGCTACTGCTCTCTGTGGTACATGTTGTGTCCCAGTCCCAACCTCAGTCACAGCCCCAGCCTCAGTCCCAGACTCAGCCCCAGCCTCAGTCCCAGCCTCAGTCCCAGTCCCATCCTCAGTCCCAGCCTCAGTCCCAGCCCCAGCCCCAGCCTCAGTCCCAGCCTCAGCCTCAGTCCCAGCCTCAGTCCCAGCCTCAGTCCCAGCCTCAGTCCCAGCCTCAGTCCTAGCCTCAGCCCCAGCCTCAGTCCCAGCCTCAGCCCCAGCCTCAGCCCCAGCCTCAGTCCCAGCCTCAGTCCCAGTCTCAGTCCTAATCCCAGTCTCAGTCCCAGTCCCAGCCTCAGTCCCAGCCTCAGTCCCAGCCTCAGTCCCAGCCCCAGTCCCAACCTCAGTCCCAGCCTCAGTCCCAGCCTCAGTCCCAGTCCCAGTCCCAGCCTCCGCCCCAGCCTCAGCACCAGACTCAGTCCCAGCCTCGGTCCCAGCCTCAGTCCCAGCCTCAGTCCCAGCCTCAGTCCCAGCCTCAGTCCCAGTCCCAGCCTCTGTCCCAGCCTCAGTCCCAGTCCCAGTCAGCCTCAGTCCCAGTCCCAGTCCCAGCCTCTGTCCCAGCCTCAGTCCCAGTCCCAGTCCCAGCCTCAGTCCCAGCCTCACTCCCAGCCTCAGTCCTGGCCGCTCTCTGCCTCTTGGAAAGAGAAAGAAAACATAACACTAACAAACACACATTGATGCACGGAGAAAGTCACGTAAACACATACGGACAGACGCGTGCGCACACACACACACACACACACACACACACACACACACACACACACACACACACACACACACACACACACACACACACACACACACACACACACACACACACACACACACACAGAGACAGATAGAGACAAAGAGATACAGAGACAAAGAGAGAGACAGAGAGAGAGAGAGAGGTCATAGACTCATGGATCATTAAATAGACCAGGTTGTATTTTATTTTCCAGTGTTGTCTTGAGAATGTCTTTGACTGGGGTATGAGAAGAGAGTAACCCCAAGTGTGTGATCGCCAGCTTGGTGTTTAGTACCAAATGGCAATGACCCTGATGAACCCGGATCTCCCCTGGATTCCCCCTTATCCCGGACTGTCTCTGTCACCTCCTGGGGACAGTGAAGCGTGTGGACGCTGGGCTCTTCTTTCCCCTGTCATCGTCCCTGTCATCATTTCAGTCTGTTGAACGATGCCACATTCTCCTGAGGTTAGAGAGAGAGTGATAAGCACGGGGACTCTGGTTCTGAGTTCACAGGGGGAGAGAGGGGAGGGGGGGGGGGTGGAGGGGAGGGGGGAGAGAGTGATAACCACGGGGGAGAGAGGAGAGGGGGAGAGGGGAGGGGGGAGAGTGGAAGGGGATAATGAGAGGTGTGAGGCTGTCTCACTCCCAGCCTCTGCAAATAAGAGCATAGTGACCTCATTAAAAGTTCCAGTGTCAGAGTGGAGTGTGTGTGTGTGTGTGTGTGTGTGTGTGTGTGTGTGTGGGTGTGGGTGTGGGTGTGGGTGTGTGTGTGTGTGTGTGTGTGTGTGTGTGTGTGTGTGTGTGTGTGTGTGTGTGTGCGTGCGTGCATAGAGCCCAGAACTCCAGCAGGTCAGGTAGAGATCAGATAAGGTTGACAGATTGCAGGCAGAGAGCCTTCCAACCACCAATCTGGGCTCTCCACTTCACTTTATGCTCACTGGTGTGTGTGTGTGTGTGTGTGTCAGTGTTTCCGCTGCAGTCATTTAGCTGTGGCGCTGCGTCATGGCAAAATCATTGCCACCGAGGAAAAAAAAATATGGAGCATGAAAAACTATTTCTGCGAAGGCACACTTTAAAGATGCCGTATAACAGTCATGTACTGTTTCCTCTGCAAACATATGTCATTAATAGAAACACACTGACAAGACAATAGTAGAACACGTTATCTACTTAGTCGGCTTGTTATTGTGCGTTCTATGCCAGAGAAATATCCCTCTCGATGCTCGTTCAAGTTATGAGTGCCATAGGAAGGGAAACGTGACTTTTGACAAGCAGTCAATGCACAACGATTCTTGCAGTCGTGGGGAAAATAGCTGATACCAGCTTCCCATTCCTACTTCATGTATTTCTCCACAATATGCGCAAACTGTTACCCTTTTAAACCCAGAGTTTTTAGCAGCGGTATGGTTAAGCACTCATAGTTAAGCACGCAATTGGCTGTGAGTGCATAGGGGAGAGTAGGGCTGAATGTAACATGAGTCATTGTAGGGTAACTGGGGATAAAATTCCTCCCTTCCTCAAAATAATATTTTGTGACTGACTTTAAGTTTAGCTAGAGTAGTGGCAGCCATGCAAAGTGTTGGGGGAAAATGGTGACATGAAGCGTTTTGTTTTTTCTGTGAGAAGTACAGGGATGTGTTACCCCGGGGGGCATATTACCCCACGTTACCCTAACAGGTAGGCCTACATTATATTCACTGTGTTTAGGCATGTGTTTTTGGGACATAAAATTAATCAATATAATGCTAACTAGTTCAAATATCACATTTGGGATCTAGCTAATGATTATGCCAATAGGGTAACTACAGATAGGTAACCTCATGATTCAGTCTATGTATTTACAGCCACTATGCTGTATCAGTCTATGTATTTACAGCCACTATACTGTATCAGTCTATGTATTTACAGCCACTATACTGTATCAGTCTATGTATTTACACTATGCTGTATCAGTCTATGTATTTACACTATACTGTATCAGTCTATGTATTTACAGCCACTATACTGTATCAGTCTATGTATTTACAGCCACTATGCTGTATCAGTCTATGTATTTACAGCCACTATACTGTAACAGTCTATGTATTTACAGCCACTATGCTGTATCAGTCTATGTATTTACAGCCACTATGCTGTATCAGTCTATGTATTTACAGCCACTATGCTGTATCAGTCTATGTATTTACAGCCACTATACTGTAACAGTCTATGTATTTACAGCCACTATGCTGTATCAGTCTATGTATTTACAGCCACTATACTGTATCAGTCTATGTATTTACAGCCACTATACTGTATCAGTCTATGTATTTACAGCCACTATACACACACACACACACCAGTGAGCATAAAGTGGAGTGGAGAGCCCAGATTGGTGGTTGGAAGGCTCTCTGCCTGCAATCTGTCAACCTTATCTGATCTCTACCTGACCTGCTGGAGTTCTGGGCTCTATGCACGCACGCACACACACACACACACACACACACACCCACACCCACACACACACACACACACACACACACACACACACACACACACACACACACACACACACACACACACACACACACACACACACACACACACACTCCACTCTGACACTGGAACTTTTAATGAGGTCACTTTTAATGGAGGGAGGATAGAGGGATGGAGGAGGGAGGGAGGGATGGATGGAGGAGGAAGGGAGTAGGGAGGGATGGATGGATGGAGGGAGGGAGGAAGGAGGGAGTAGGGAGGGAGGGAGGGAAGGAAGGAAGGAAGGAAGGAAGGAAGGAAGGAAGGAAGGAAGGAAGGAAGGATGGAGGGAGGGAGGGAGGGAGGGAGGGAGGGAGGGAGGGAGGAAGGAGGGAGGGAGGGAGGGAGGGAGGGAAGGAAGGATGGATGGAGGGAGGGAGGGAGGGAGGGAGGAAGGAGGGAGTAGGGAGGGAGGGAGGGAGGGAAGGAAGGAAGGATGGATGGAGGGAGGGAGGGAGGGAGGATGAAGGGATGGAGGAGGGAGGGAGGGAGGGATGGATGGAGGATGAAGGGATGGAGGAGGGAGGGATGGAGGATGGAGGGATGGAGGATGGATGGAGGAGGGAGGGATGGAGGAGGGAGGGATGGAGGATGGATGGAGGAGGGATGGAGGAGGGAGGGATGGATGGAGGAGGGATGGAGGAGGGAGGGATGGAGGAGGGAGGGATGGAGGATGAAGGGATGGAGGAGGGAGGGATGGAGGAGGGATGGATGGAGGAGGGAGGGATGGAGGATGGATGGAGGAGGGATGGAGGAGGGATGGAGGAGGGAGGGAGGATGGATGGAGGAGGGATGGAGGAGGGAGGGATGGAGGAGGGAGGGATGGAGGAGGGAGGGATAGATAGATGAGGGAGGGAGGGATGGAGGAGGGAGGGATAGATAGATGAGGGAGGGATGGAGGAGGGACGGAGGGATAGATAGATGAGAGAGGGATGGAGGAGGGAGGGATGGAGGATGAAGGGATGGATATTGAATGATGAGTTACTGCCTTCGTAAAGTAATTCCCATCGTGACATTTGAGTTAAGTAGCAGGGTAGGAATGGACTGGCTTTGGTCAGCTGCTTCTTCTTCTTCTACAATTTACTGCAATGCATATCTGTTCATGTACCTTTTAGTCATTGAGCAGACGCTCTTATCCAGAAAGACTTGCAATTAGTGCCATACCTCTTTAGTCTCGGGGATTGAGAGGATTATCTTTCACTAACCATTAGCATAGTCCTCTAACGTCAGGTCAGATTTATCCCAATTGGTAGTGAATTTTTTTAATGTATTGTTCGCTTCAGTTTTTGTCGATGCTATGGTTTGTAATCCCTACTGTTCACAACTATAATGTTGCTACCCATCCCCCTCACCCCTCACCCCTCACCCTGCCTCTCTGGAGTTCTCTCAACACATCTTTAGGGGTCATTTTTCTTGTCTTTCTTTTTCTTTCCTCTGTACCTCTGTTCCTCTGTTCCTCTGTTCCCCTGTTCCCCTGTTCCCCTGTTCCCCTGTTCCTCTGTTCCTCTGTTCCTCTGTTCCTCTGTTCCTCTGTTCCCCTGTTCCTCTGTTCCCCTGTTCCTCTGTTCCTCTGTTCCCCTGTTCCTCTGTTCCTCTGTTCCCCTGTTCCCCTGTTCCTCTGTTCCCCTGTTCCTCTGTTCCTCTGTTCCCCTGTTCCTCTGTTCCTCTGTTCCTCTGTTCCCCTGTTCCTCTGTTCCTCTGTTCCTCTGTTCCTCTGTTCCTCTGTTCCTCTGTTCCTCTGTTCCTCTGTTCCTCTGTTCCCCCGTTCCGCCGTTCCTCCGTTCCCCCGTTCCTCCGTTCCTCCGTTCCCCTGTTCCTCTGTTCCCCTGTTCCTCTGTTCCTCTGTTCCCCTGTTCCTCTGTTCCTCTGTTCCTCTGTTCCTCTGTTCCCCTGTTCCTCTGTTCCTCTGTTCCCCTGTTCCCCTGTTCCTCTGTTCCCCTGTTCCTCTGTTCCCCTGTTCCTCTGTTCCTCTGTTCCTCTGTTCCCCTGTTCCTCTGTTCCCCTGTTCCTCTGTTCCCCTGTTCCTCTGTTCCTCTGTTCCTCTGTTCCCCTGTTCCTCTGTTCCTCTGTTCCTCTCCCTGGAGCAGAGTAATGATGGGCCACCTGGGATCTTCTCAATGAGGATTGAAATCGCAACAGACAGCCCATATTAGAGCCAGCCCCCCCAACAGACAGCCCATATTAGAGCCAGCCCCCCCACCCAACAGACAGCCCATATTAGAGCCAGCCCCCCCACCCCAACAGACAGTCCATATTAGAGCCAGCCCCCCCCAACAGACAGCCCATATTAGAGCCAGCCCCCCCCCAACAGACAGCCCATATTAGAGCCAGCCCCCCCACCCCAACAGACAGCCCATATTAGAGCCAGCCCCCCCCCAACAGACAGCCCATATTAGAGCCAGCCCCCCCCCCCCCCAACAGACAGCCCATATTAGAGCCAGCCCCCCCCAACAGACAGCCCATATTAGAGCCAGCCCCCCCCCAACAGACAGCCCATATTAGAGCCAGCCCCCCCCCCCCAACAGACAGCCCATATTAGAGCCAGCCCCCCCCCCCAACAGACAACCCATATTAGAGCCAGCCCCCCCCCCCCCCCAACAGACAGCCCATATTAAAGCCAGCCCCCCCCAACAGACAACCCATATTAGAGCCAGCCCCCCCCCCCCAACAGACAGCCCATATTAGAGCCAGCTCCCCCCCAACAGACTGCCCATATTAGAGCCAGCCCCCCAACAGACAGCCCATATTAGAGCCAGCCCCCCCCCCCAACAGACTGCCCATATTAGAGCCAGCCCCCCAACAGACAGCCCATATTAGAGCCAGCCCCCCCCCCCCCCAACAGACAGCCCATATTAGAGCCAGCCCTCCCAACAGACAGCCCATATTAGAGCCAGCCCCCCCAACAGACAGCCCATATTAGAGCCAGCCCCCCCCCCCAACAGACAGCCCATATTAGAGCCCCCCCTCCCAATAGACAGCCCATATTAGAGCCAGCCCCCCCCCAACAGACAGCCCATATTAGAGCCCCCCCCCCAACAGACAGCCCATATTTGAGCCAGCCCCCCCCCAACAGACAGCCCATATTAGAGCCAGCCCCCCCCCAACAGACAGCCCATATTAGAGCCAGCCCCCCCCCAACAGACAGCCCATATTAGAGCCAGCTCCCCCCCCCAACAGACAGCCCATATTAGAGCCAGCCCCCCCCCCCCCCCAACAGACAGCCCATATTAGAGCCAGCCCCCCCCCCCAACAGACAGCCCATATTAGAGCCAGCCCCACCCCAACAGACAGCCCATATTAGAGCCAGCCCCCCCCCAACAGACAGCCCATATTAGAGCCAGCCCCCCCCCCCAACAGACAGCCCATATTGGATGTGTTTGTTTGTTTAATAGCCTACTGATTACGCGAGCACAAAGCCTCCACCAACACGTCGGATAAACAATTTCACAAATTCGTCTGTTTTTAATCTTTGCTGTAATGAAGGCTTTACACTTTGCCGTTGGAACAGCCTCTCTGGTATTACTTATAATTGATTTAGTGTTGTTTACACTGTTCCAAATTGTCCGAAAAATCACATTTATAATTATAACCCTCCTTTTTCTTGATCACCTTCTTGTTGTTATTATTACTATTATGTAATGTTGTTATCATTAGTAGGCTTTAGTATAGCAGCTTTGTTTAACCAGCATGGCGCTGTAGGCTAAAGAGCACTTCCTGTTTAGTCTTAATACCATAACTTACAATTAAATAAACAAATCTAATATAGGCTACTGTATCAATCAATCAATCATTAATTAGTTCATGTCATCACACATCATAGGAGTCATTCATGATTTGAAATGCCATTAAGCGTTTTAGTTTTAAATTAAAATAAAGCGACACCTTGAATAATTAGCATAAACAATAAATAAACCATTCCGTTTTGCTAATTCACGTATGAATGCGACTGTTTTTAGTCTTTGCTGTAATTTAAAAAATATATATATTTCACCTTTATTTAGCCAGGTAGGCAAGTTGAGAACAAGTTCTCATTTACAACTGCGACCTGGCCAAGAATAAAGCAAAGCAGTTCGACACATACAACAACACAGAGTTACACATGGAATAAACAAAACATACAGTCAATAATACAGTTGAAGAAAATCTATATACAGTGTGTGCAAATGAGGCAAGAAAAGGGAGGTAAGGCAATAAATAGGCCATGGTGGCGAAGTAAATTACAATATACCAATTAGACACTGGAGTGATAGATGTGCAGAAGATGAATGTGCAAGTAGAGATACTGGGGTGCAAAGGAGCAAGATAAATAAATAAATACAGTATGGGCATGAGGTAGTTGGATGGGCTGTTTACAGATGGGCTATGTACAGGTGCAGTGATCTGTGAGCTGCTCTGACAGCTGGTGCTTAAAGCTCGTGGGGAGGTGAGTGTTTCCAGTTTCAGAGATGTTTTGCAATTCATTCCAGTCATACCTTCTTTTTCTTGATCTCCAGTATTTTCCACAACTATTCAAATTTATTCCACACATCCGACTTTCCCTTTACCTCCTGAGCAACCAGTAAACTTCCCCCCGTTACAGGTTTATTTGTCAAGTCCTCTGCATCCATTTTGCTGTCACATGTGTTTGGACTTTGTCATTTTGTCAGACTCCCTGTAGTCATTTGTGTGTTTTAATTATTTCATCAAACCCTGTGTGTTTGGACATCTATCTAAAGTACTGCTCTGTTTTTACGTCTTCAGACACTTCCTCTGTATGCGTTAATGTTTAGCTCCTGGCAGGAAATATGTTCTAACTGATTGACTTCAGTTATCCCCTTCAGCATGTTTCTGTTTTGATCTACATCAACTGAAACATGAAATCATGTTAGGATCTTCAGGGGTTTTGGATGCGTGCACGTGCACATAGGATGGTTGGCATACACACACACACACGCTTATGCACACACACACACACACACACAAACACACACACGCTTATGCACACACACACACAAACACACACACGCTTATGCACACACACACACACACACACACACACACACACACACACACACACACACACACACACACACACACACACACACACACACACACACACACACACACACACACACACACACACACACACACACACACACACACAATCTCTCTCTCTCTCTCTCTCTCTCCCTCTCTCTCTCTCCCTCTCTCTCTCTGAAAGACATGGATGGTCCCCACACAGTTAATGAAGCAGCAAGTGTCCGTAGTTGAAGTCGTAACAACACATGGTGTTGTTTCCTCATTGTAATCTATGACCAGTATTTCAGCTTTATCATGCACACACATTACACATTACAGGTGTTCTTAGTCGCTTTGGTACTATTTTCACGAGTATGTGGTACTATTTTCACGAGTATGTGGTACTATTTTCACGAGTATGTGGTACTATTTTCACGAGTATGTGGTACTATTTTCACGAGTATGTGGTACTATTTTCACAATTATGTAGTACTATTTTCACAATTATGTGGTACAATTTTCACAAGTTTGTGGTACTATTTTCACAAGTATGTGGTACTATTTTCACAATTATGTGGTGCAATTTTCACAAGTACAGTGGGGAGAACAAGTATTTGATACACTGCCGATTTTGCAGGTTTTCCTACTTACAAAGCATGTAGAGGTCTGTCATTTTTATCATAGGTACACTTCAACTGTGAGAGACAGAATCTAAAACAAAAATCCAGAAAATCACATTGTATGATTTTTAAATAATTAATTTGCATTTTATTGCATGACATAAGTATTTGATCACCTACCAACCAGTAAGAATTCCGGCTCTCACAGACCTGTTAGTTTTTCTTTAAGAAGCCCTCCTGTTCTCCACTCATTACCTGTATTAACTGCACCTGTTTGAACTCGTTACCTGTATAAAAGACACCTGTCCACACACTCAATCAAACAGATTCCAACCTCTCCACAATGGCCAAGACCAGAGAGCTGTGTAAGGACATCAGGGATAAAATTGTAGACCTGCACAAGGCTGGGATGGGCTACAGGACAATAGGCAAGCAGCTTGGTGAGAAGGAAACAACTGTTGGCGCAATTATTAGAAAATGGAAGAAGTTCAAGATGACGGTCAATCACCCTCGGTCTGGGGCTCCATGCAAGATTTCACCTCGTGGGGCATCAATGATCATGAGGAAGGTGAGGGATCAGCCCAGAACTACACGGCAGGACCTGGTCAATGACCTGAAGAGAGCTGGGACCACAGTCTCAAAGAAAACCATTAGTAACACACTACGCCGTCATGGATTAAAATCCTGCAGCGCACGCAAGGTCCCCCTGCTTAAGCCAGTGCATGTCCAGGCCTGTCTGAAGTTTGCCAATGACCATCTGGATGATCCAGAGGAGGAATGGGAGAAGGTCATGTGGTCTGATGAGACAAAAATAGAGCTTTTTGGTCTAACTCCACTCGCCGTGTTTGGAGGAAGAAGAAGTATGAGTACAACCCCAAGAACACCATCCCAACCGTGAAGCATGGAGGTGGAAACATCATTCTTTGGGGATGCTTTTCTGCAAAGGGGACAGGACGACTGCACCGTATTGAGGGGAGGATGGATGGGGCCATGTATCGCGAGATCTTGGCCAACAACCTCCTTCCCTCAGTAAGAGCATTGAAGATGGGTCGTGGCTGGGTCTTCCAGCATGACAACGACACAAAGCACACAGCCATGGCAACTAAGGAGTGGCTCCGTAAGAAGCATCTCAAGGTCCTGGAGTGGCCTAGCCAGTCTCCAGACCTGAACCCAATAGAAAATCTTTGGAGGGAGCTGAAACTCCGTATTGCCCAGCGACAGCCCCGAAACCTGAAGGATCTGGAGAAGATCTGTAGGGAGGAGTGGGCCAAAATCCCTGCTGCAGTGTGTGCAAACCTAGTCAAGAACTACAGGAAACGTATGATCTCTGTAATTGCAAACAAAGGTTTCTGTACCAAATATTAAGTTCTGCTTTTCTGATGTATCAAATACTTATGTCATGCAATAAAATGCAAATTAATTACTTAAAAATCATACAATGTGATTTTCTGGATTTTTGTTTTAGATTCCGTCTCTCATAGTTGAAGTGTACCTATGATAAAAATTACAGACCTCTACATGCTTTGTAAGTAGGAAAACCTGCAAAATCGGCAGTGTATCAAATACTTGTTCTCCCCACTGTATGTGGTACTGTTTTCACAAGTATGTGGTACTATTTTCACAAGTACGTGGTACTATTTTCAAAATAATGTGGTACTATTTTCACAATAATGTGGTACTATTATCACAATTATGTGGTACTATTTTCACAATTATGTGGTACTATTTTCACCAGTATGTGGTACTATTTTCACAATATGTGGAACTATTTTCACAAGTATGTCACAATGAATGTCCTCATTGTTCATGCACCGTGGAAAAACCTTTTGGCATGGGGAATCCAAGCTTGACATTGGTCTGCATTGATGTCGTTGCATGCCTCATCCATGGCCAGGAGGATGGCATGCTCATGGGATGCTCAATCTACTATGGGGTATTGTGATGTCATTATGGGGTATTGTGATGTCATTATGGGGTGTTGTGATGTCATTATGGGGTATTGTGATGTCATTATGGGGTATTGTGAAGTCATTATGGGGTATTGTGATGTCATTATGGGGTGTTGTGATGTCATTATGGGGTATTGTGATGTCATTATGGGGTATTGTGATGCCATTATGGGGTATTGTGTGTAGATTCATGAGTAAAAAAAAACAAATCATCCATTTTAGAATAAGGCTGTAACGTAACAACATTTATAAAAAGTCAAGGGAACTGAATACTTTAGGTGACCTGCACTGTAGGTGACCACTTCACTTTGACAGGCCTGCTCAATTTAATTGAGAAACACAATGAGGTGTGCAGCATTGTAGGATACAAGTAATGGCCTACGTCCTACCACATCATCTTCAGAGATAGCTGCGCCATGGTAATGTTTCCGTCACGCTGTCCAGGCACTTGGAGGGTCGCCTGTTGGCCTTTTACAGTATAGTTTGAATATGATATTGTGAAGTAGCAGGTGAATCAATAGTAACAGTAATACAGTATATAGTACATAGAGCTGTACCTGAACAAACTCGGCCTGCAGTTGTTTCACCCGGTCGTTGTTTCTCTCAAAAGGCTTCAGGTCAATGTGTTTCATAGATACCTGCTGCCTCTTATAAAAGCCAGGCGATTGTTGGTAGGCTAATGGCAAAAATGTCACCACATTGGCAAAAATGTTATCAGCCTCCTCAATGGCCTGCTTTATTTCAGACAGCCGTATGTCATTTCCTGGCCCTCACCATTTACACCACTCCCCATTCCTGCTAGTCGAACAGCACACAGCCACAGACACCACAGACACCACCGTGGGGGTCTTCTGTCACTTCTGAGGGTAGAACAGGTTATACTGTCAATAGATCATACTGGAAGAATACTGTCAGATGTTTTGTGATTTTACATGCATTACAATATGTCATTGACTGTAAATGTAATGGTAAAGCATCGTGCTGATCCCGCAGACTTTCCGGTTTTCTGGAAAAATTTTTCTCATGTTCGAATTGACAGTTGATGTTTTCAGATCGGGGTGAACTAATCTGGCAGCCTCTACCATGGTACACTCTTAGTTAGGTGTTATCTAGTTAAAACATTAGTTATCTATCTAGTTAAAAAGGCGTTATCTAGAATCAAAAAGGGTTTTCCTATGGAGACAGCCGCAGAACCGTTTTGGAACCGTTTGGTGTAAGGCCTCTGTTTACCGCATGGTCAATGACGATGGCCCGGACTTCATTAGACACAACAGTTTCCTGCCGTCTGCCTCCATCTCTCTGATTTCCACCTCTTTGATTGGCCCCAATGCCCACCTCTTTAACCTCTTTGATGGGGCCCATGCCCACCTCTTTAACCTCTTTGATGGGGCCCAATGCCCACCTCTTTAACCTCTTTGATGGGGCCCAATGCCCACCTTTTGATGGGGCCCAATGCCCACCTCTTTAACCTCTTTGATGGGGCCAATGCCCACCTCTTTGACCTCTTTGATGGGGCCCAATGCCCACCTCTTTAACATCTTTGATGGGCCCCAATGCCCACCTCTTTAACCTCTTTGATGGGGCCCAATGCCCACCTCTTTAACCTCTTTGATGGGGCCCAATGCCCACCTCTTTGATGGGGCCAATGCCCACCTCTTTAACATCTTTGATGGGGCCCATGCCCACCTCTTTAACCTCTTTGATGGGCCCCAATGCCCACCTCTTTAACCTCTTTGATGGGCCCCAATGCCCACCTCTTTAACCTCTTTAACCTCTTTGATGGGGCCCAATGCCCACCTCTTTGATGGGGCCAATGCCCACCTCTTTAACATCTTTGATGGGGCCAATGCCCACCTCTTTGACCTCTTTGATGGGCCCCAATGCCCACCTCTTTAACCTCTTTGATGGGGCCAATGCCCACCTCTTTGATGGGGCCAATGCCCACCTCTTTGATGGGGCCCAATGCCCACCTCTTTGATGGGGCCAATGCCCACCTCTTTAACATCTTTGATGGGGCCAATGCCCACCTCTTTGACCTCTTTGATGGGGCCAATGCCCACCTCTTTAACCTCTTTGATGGGGCCCATGCCCACCTCTTTAACCTCTTTGATGGGCCCCAATGCCCACCTCTTTAACCTCTTTGATGGGGCCAATGCCCACCTCTTTGACCTCTTTGATGGGCCCCAATGCCCACCTCTTTAACCTCTTTGATGGGGCCAATGCCCACCTCTTTAACCTCTTTGATGGGGCCAATGCCCACCTCTTTAACCTCTTTGATGGGCCCCAATGCCCACGTCTTTAACCTCTTTGATGGGCCCCAATGCCCACCTCTTTAACCTCTTTGATGGGGCCAATGCCCACCTCTTTGACCTCTTTGATGGGCCCCAATGCCCACCTCTTTAACATCTTTGATGGGGCCCATGCCCACCTCTTTAACCTCTTTGATGGGGCCAATGCCCACCTCTTTAACCTCTTTGATGGGCCCCAATGCCCACCTCTTTAACCTCTTTGATGGGCCCCAATGCCCACCTCTTTAACCTCTTTGATGGGCCCCAATGCCCACCTCTTTAACATCTTTGATGGGGCCCAATGCCCACCTCTTTGATGGGGCCAATGCCCACCTCTTTAACATCTTTGATGGGGCCCATGCCCACCTCTTTAACCTCTTTGATGGGCCCCAATGCCCACCTCTTTAACCTCTTTGATGGGCCCCAATGCCCACCTCTTTAACCTCTTTAACCTCTTTGATGGGGCCCAATGCCCACCTCTTTGATGGGGCCAATGCCCACCTCTTTAACATCTTTGATGGGGCCAATGCCCACCTCTTTGACCTCTTTGATGGGCCCCAATGCCCACCTCTTTAACCTCTTTGATGGGGCCAATGCCCACCTCTTTGATGGGGCCAATGCCCACCTCTTTGATGGGGCCCAATGCCCACCTCTTTGATGGGGCCAATGCCCACCTCTTTAACATCTTTGATGGGGCCAATGCCCACCTCTTTGACCTCTTTGATGGGGCCAATGCCCACCTCTTTAACCTCTTTGATGGGGCCCATGCCCACCTCTTTAACCTCTTTGATGGGCCCCAATGCCCACCTCTTTAACCTCTTTGATGGGGCCAATGCCCACCTCTTTGACCTCTTTGATGGGCCCCAATGCCCACCTCTTTAACCTCTTTGATGGGGCCAATGCCCACCTCTTTAACCTCTTTGATGGGGCCAATGCCCACCTCTTTAACCTCTTTGATGGGCCCCAATGCCCACGTCTTTAACCTCTTTGATGGGCCCCAATGCCCACCTCTTTAACCTCTTTGATGGGGCCAATGCCCACCTCTTTGACCTCTTTGATGGGCCCCAATGCCCACCTCTTTAACATCTTTGATGGGGCCCATGCCCACCTCTTTAACCTCTTTGATGGGGCCAATGCCCACCTCTTTAACCTCTTTGATGGGCCCCAATGCCCACCTCTTTAACCTCTTTGATGGGCCCCAATGCCCACCTCTTTAACCTCTTTGATGGGCCCCAATGCCCACCTCTTTAACATCTTTGATGGGGCCCAATGCCCACCTCTTTAACATCTTTGATGGGGCCCAATGCCCACCTCTTTGATGGGGCCAATGCCCACCTCTTTGATGGGGCCCAATGCCCACCTCTTTAACATCTTTGATGGGGCCCAATGCCCACCTCTTTGATGGGGCCAATGCCCACCTCTTTGATGGGGCCCAATGCCCACCTCTTTGACCTCTTTGATGGGGCCCAATGCCCACCTCTTTAACCTCTTTGATGGGGCCCAATGCCCACCTCTTTGACCTCTTTGATGGGGCCCAATGCCCACCTCTTTGATCTCTTTGATAGGGCCCATGCCCACCTCTTTAACCTCTTTGATGGGGCCCAATGCCTACCTCTTTAACCTCTTTGATGGGGCCAATGCCCACCTCTTTGACCTCTTTGATGGGGCCCAATGCCCACCCCTTTAATCTCTTTGATGGGGCCCATGTCCACCTCTTTAACCTCTTTGATGGGGCCAATGCCCACCTCTTTAACCTCTTTGATGGGGCCCAATGCCCACCTCTTTAACCTCTTTGATGGGGCCCAATGCCCACCTCTTTAACCTCTTTGATGGGGCCCAATGCCCACCTCTTTAACCTCTTTGATGGGGCCCAATGCCCACCTCTTTAACCTCTTTGATGGGGCCCAATACCCACCTCTTTGACCTCTTTGATGAGCCCCAATGCTCACCTCTTTGACCTCTTTGATGGGGATTTATCTAAGCTTAATTTATTATTCAATATGTTTAGGGTTTAATTCCTACCCCTTGAAGCTGGGCTTGGAGGGTAGAGAGAGAGGGGACAGCTTTTCCTTGTGATTGCCTATTGTAAAGCACCTTTTGGATTTGAGAAAGCACTATTATTTAACCAGGCGTTTGCTCTTTTATACCCCTCTCCTCACCTCACCTCACCTCTCCTCTCCTCTCCTCTCCTCTCCTCTCCTCTCCTCTCCTCTCCTCTCCTCTCCTCTCCTCTCCTCTCCTCTCCTCTCCTCTCCTCTCCTCTCCTCACGTCACCTCACGTTTCCTCTCCTCACGTCATCTCACCTCTCCTCTCATCACCCTCACGTTTCCTAGTGATCTCACAAGACAACTGTTTGTCTCCGTAATGGAGGAGTGGCAGTCTGCGTGTCAGTGTCTGTTGCAGTGCCACATGAGCGACTGGCGCAGCTGTGCCAGTCCCCAAAGCTTGTTCCAGTGGCTCAGTGTGGAGCAGTAGCCTTGGCACTGTATACAGTGTGTCCAGGGCAGGGGTTCCTACTAGAT
The DNA here is from genome assembly GCF_045679555.1 of Salvelinus alpinus. Classification (NCBI taxonomy): domain Eukaryota; kingdom Metazoa; phylum Chordata; class Actinopteri; order Salmoniformes; family Salmonidae; genus Salvelinus; species Salvelinus alpinus. The sequence continues at coordinate 53,694,496 of NC_092097.1, forward strand.
GGCCAAAATGCAAAGTCAAAATTAGCTATATCTTCAAAATGTAGGAAAACTAATATATGTATTTTTTAAAATATTTATCTAAATAACTTTAATGAGACCCAGGATGACTGAGCATTAGTCTTGTGTGGCCTTGTTGTCCTTCTCCTGCATGCTGGTGGGATGGGACTTGGAGACAATTGGAAACCCATTACAACGAGTGACACAAAAGCATTACTTAGCCAGGACACATTCCCCGTCCTCGTTGACACCGTAGAGCCCTACATTGTGCAAATTCTCCAGCGCACCGCTGGCTGAGAAATCGTTCTCTCGCTCTCTCTCTCTCTCACACACACACACACACACACACACACACACACACACACACACACACACACACACACACACACACACACACACACACACACACACACACACACACACACACACACACACACACACACACACACATTGGATAATCGTAGGAAATACGCTCCTCTCCGTTAACTACTACATATTTGATAGCGCCTCCATATGTAGTATGGCCTTTTCTCTGCCTGTTTACCCTACTGTCTAACAGAGACCAGCCTAATCATATTTAGAAGGAAATGAGTCTCTGCTATGCCGCTATGGTAAGCACACAGCAGCCAAGGATTCCTTTTCTTGAGTGTCCGCCAATTTCATACTATGTCTACTGAAATAACGAGAGAGGGAGAGGGGGGAGAGAGAGAGACAGAGAGAGAGGGAGAGAGAGAAACAGAGAGAGAGAGAGAGAGAAACAGAGTGAGAGACAGAGAGACAGAGAGAGAGGGAGAGAGAGAAACAGAGTGAGAGACAGAGAGACAGAGAGAGGGAGAGGGAGAAACAGAGTGAGAGACAGAGAGACTGAGAGAGAGGGAGAGAGTGAGGGATAGAGAGAGAGAAAGGGAGAGAGAGAGGGAAAGGGAAAGGGAGAGATGGAGCAAGAGAGAGAGAGAGAGAGACAGAGAGATGATTGTGGGCTGCATTCTAGGCATGTAAGACTATTTCCAGAGAGAGAATCATTCAATGTTCTGAATGAATGTTGGTATTTAGGCTGAGGGGGGTTGAAATGAGGGGGTCTGAGGGGGGTTGAAATGAGGGGGTCTGATGGGGGTTGAAATGAGGGGGTCTGATGGGGGTTGAAATTAGTAAAAACAAAACAACATCATCAGGCTAGATGAACACACGTAGAAAAAAAACTCAGTTGCACCTGTATCAATGAGATGACAGATCTATAACTCGGATTTCTATATGATTTTAGTCAGGTCGCCTACAAAGCTACATGCTGGACCTTTAACCGCTGAAGACAACTGTGGAGAAACAGAACGGTCCCTCTCCTCTCCCATCTCTCTCCCACGTATCTCCCATCTCTCTCCCACTCCTCTCCCACTCCTCTCCCATCTCTCTCCCACTCCTCTCCCATATCTCTCCCACTCCTCTCCCATCTCTCTCCCATATCTCTCCCATCTCTCTCCCATATCTCTCCCACTCCTCTCCCATCTCTCTCCCATATCTCTCCCACTCCTCTCCCATCTCTCTCCCATATATCTCCCACTCCTCTCCCATCTCTCTCCCATACCTCTCCCATCTCTCTCCCATCTCTCTCCCACTCCTCTCCCATCTCTCTCCCATATCTCTCCCACTCCTCTCCCATCTCTCTCCCATATCTCTCCCATCTCTCTCCCATATCTCTCCCACTCCTCTCCCATATCTCTCCCACTCCTCTCCCATCTCTCTCCCATATCTCTCCCATCTCTCTCCCATCTCTCTCCCACTCCTCTCCCATCTCTCTCCCATCTCTCTCCCATATCTCTCCCATCTCTCTCCCACTCCTCTCCCATCTCTCTACCACTCCTCTCCCATCTCTCTACCACTCCTCTCCCATCTCTCCCACTCCTCTCCCATCTCTCCCACTCCTCTCCCATATCTCTCCCACTCCTCTCCCATATCTCTCCCATATCTCTCCCATCTCTCTCCCACTCCTCTCCCACTCCTTTCCCATCTCTCTCCCATCTCTCTCCCATCTCTCTCCCATCTCTCCCATCTCTCTCCCACTCCTCTCCCATCTCTCTCCCATATCTCTCCCATATCTCTCCCACTCCTCTCCCATCTCTCTCCCATCTCTCTCCCATCTCTCTCCCACTCCTCTCCCATCTCTCTCCCACTCCTCTCCCATCTCTCTCCCACTCCTCTCCCATCTCTCTCCCACTCCTCTCCCATCTCTCTCCCATCTCTCCCACTCCTCTCCCATCTCTCTCCCACTCCTCTCCCATCTCTCTCCCATCTCTCTCCCACTCCTCTCCCATCTCTCTCCCACTCCTTTCCCATCTCTCTCCCATCTCTCTCCCACTCCTTTCCCATCTCTATCCCACTAATCTCCCATCTCTCTCCCACTCCTTTCCCATCTCTATCCCACTAATCTCCCATCTCTCTCCCATCTCTCTCCCATCTCTCTCCCATCTCTCTCCCACTCCTCTCCCATCTCTCTCCCACTCCTCTCCCATCTCTCTCCCACTTCTTTCCCATTTCTCTCCCACTCCTCTCCCATCTCCCTCCCATCTCTCTCCCACTTATCTCCCATCTTTCTCCCATCTCTCTCCCACTCCTCTCCCATCTCTCTCCCACTCCTCTCCCACTCCTCTCCCATCTCTCTCCCATCTCTCTCCCACTTATCTCCCATCTCTCTCCCACTTCTCTCCTATATCTCTCCCACTCCTCTCCCATCTCTCTCCCACTTCTTTCCCATTTCTCTCCCACTCCTCTCCCATCTCCCTCCCATCTCTCTCCCACTTATCTCCCATCTTTCTCCCATCTCTCTCCCACTCCTCTCCCATCTCTCTCCCATCTCTCTCCCACTTATCTCCCATCTCTCTCCAACTTCTCTCCCATCTCTCTCCCACTCCTCTCCCACTCCTCTCCCACTCCTCTCCCATCTCTCTCCCATCTCTCTCCCACTCCTCTCCCATCTCTCCCCCACTCCTCTCCCATCTCTCTCCCACTCCTCTCCCATCTCTCTCTTATATCTATCCCACTCCTCTCCCATCTCTCTCCCACTCCTCTCCCACTACTCTCCCGTCTCTCTCTCTCTCACCCCTCTCCCACTCCTCTCCCGTCTCTCTCCCACTCCTCTCCCGTCTCTCTCCTTCTTCCTCCTGCTCCCACCCTCCTCTCTATTCTCTTCTTTCCTCTCTCCTCTCCACTTTTTCCATTTTACAGTTGAAAGTATAAAATGGCTGTGTTTGATATATGGCTCGTCTCTCACAACAGCAGTTGTTCCTACAGTATATCTCAGGAAAGGACAGAAGGCATCACGGTTTCTGTATTACTGTAGGGTAGACTCTGTTTTCTGTATTACAGTAGGGTAGACTCTGTTTTCTGTATTACTGTAGGGTAGACTCTGTTTTCTGTATT